>NC_092859.1:91666111-91731025 GCF_032062135.1 Pyxicephalus adspersus
TAAATTGATACAGAGTTTTATTACTCATACATTTATTATCATACAAAAGGGAATGACGACATAAAAGAATACTAAAGATGTGCATAATGTTTAACAATACAATACAACAATACAAGACTCTTTCGGTCACCTCACAGCTCTATGTGTACACTCGTTAAACTTCTGTAAGACCTCAAACATCCTTCTATTTTACAGGAAGCAAAAGGATCTCAAGGAAGAAAAAACAGTGCATGAGATCATCAATCTAGGGAAGGGACAGGAAGCCCTGAAGTGTTTTAAGTGGAAGTGAAGGTAAACATCTACGCTCACAGTTGAAATATGTAAGTGTTAACTATAATACCTGCCAAAAAATGTGTAACTTTATTCATCTAGTTTTCTAATACAGACTTCACTGTGCAAAAGCACTGCTAGAATATAAACCCTTTTGGGCAGGGTCCTCTCCTTCTCCTGTGTCATTGTTTGTATCAGTCTGTCATTTGCAACCCCAATTTAATGTACAGCCCTGCGTAATATTTTGGTGCTTTATAAACACTGTTTAATAATATTAATAGAATCTGACTTCGCTTTTTCCTCCTGCAGAAAATACAACACAGCTGAGTTTAGGACCAGTCTGACCTGTGATTAGGTAGTAATGTGGCAGTAACTCACTATTCGGTTTAGCAGTGTACAATATGGAGGTATTTTCTGGGTTATCAGTGTGCAATATCCTCCCATCAGCCAGCCTCCTGTATGTTGTACAATGCTGTAATACCTTATTAACTGGAGAGCAGACTATTCCTCTTCTAATACTGTGCAGTGAGCTACTGCTGCTCCTTCATTGCTCTGTAATAAAGTTACAAAACCAAAACACTAAACCAGAGTGAAGCAGATTGGGTTACCAGCCTGGTTGTGTCAACTTGCAGCGCTTTGTTAATCCTATGTCAAACTGCACCAAGTAAGTCAAGTAAAAGAACTCCTTTTAATGGTCTATAATTGTGTAATTGTTTTCCTGAAATTCAGGTACATGTATTGCTACTCCCAGGGGAAGTAGCAGAGAGGTGTTAGCTAATCTCCTGTAGAGTCCATCGGAATCTTCTATTTCCCTCATTTGCTGGCCACTAGCCGGAGTACTTATATGTCACAACAATATATGGATATAACTACATAATCTGTGTTTTATGATTATGCCTTTTTGCTTTCCATAGGAGTAAATTATTACCCCGTGGAAACAAAAATTACCTTGGTTGAAGGAACAGCTACTGAGCTTGAAGGAGATGGGTCTTTTGAGGACCTTAAAGGATGGGTACTTGATTTGTCTTTAGCTGCAAAAGATAAAAAAACAAAAAACAAAAACATGTTGGAAGGTACATTAAAAAGAGTACACAGTAATGATTTTGAGATATGTGAAACGGACTTATTCAGCATGAAATAGATTTTAAAAGCACAGACACATAATAAAGTGGTAAAAAAAAAAAATAAACACTTCTCTTAGATTGTAAACTCTTCAGGGCAGGGTCCCCCTCCTCCTCCTGTGTCACTGTCTGTATTCCTCTGTCATTTGCAACCCCTATTTAATGTACAGCGCTGCGTAATATGTTGGCGCTATATAAATCCTGTTTAATAATAAAATAATATTACATTAAAGGTATTTCCCCTGACCTACAGGTGACCCAACAGGAAATCAGAAGCATTTCCCTGACATGTACACATATAACAATAAAAACACCAGTAGGTGTTCTGTCCCTTCCCATTTAACATCTTTTTTTCAGTTTGTGTATTTAGGGGATTTTGGCTCACTTCCTGTCCCAGTGGCCACACAGAATGTGGCAAAAAAAAATCCACTAGTCAGGGACACAGACAACAACTTAAACCTCTTTCCAAATAAATGAATATATATATATATATATATATATATATATATATATATATATATATATATATATATATATATAATCTATATCTGTCTTCAATCGTTTTAAACTGAAGAATGATTTTCTTCTTTCTTTTCTCATTACCAAACATTTTAAAATGACTTTTCAGTATGATAAAACTATTTAAAGATACATGAGTGAGTAATATTTGACTAATTTATTGAGTGGTACAGAAATATAAGTCCCTGACAAATACCTATCCTTCCAACGTTTTTCTATAAACACTTGTAGGCTGATTTATAAAATAGCCAAGAATAAAATGTAATCCAACGGAACAGGCACCAGTCCAGTTACAGCTTGTAGACTAGCGAGGGTTGAAAATCTGAATAACACTCTTTTTAGAGCACATGAACATAGCATTTGAGCTAAGATACCTTATAAACGATTGATTAAACATGCAAATTGCTGCACCTAAAACAAAAAAAGTTAGCTTTTGTATGTGTGCACAGTGGGTCATCCGGAAAGTGATACCCTAAACCATATTCAGAGCCAATGCAAGATTTACAGCTATTTACCAATACAGAAAAATTATTAATATTAAAGTAAATACAAATATTTGTATTTGTATATATAAACACATAATAATGTTTAATCTCCAAGTAACTGTTGCTTGTTCGGCTGTCACTCTAGGTTTTAACCTAGAGTTTACCAATTATACAGATATTTTAAACCACCACTTCTATAACAAAATGCAAACTGGGGTTTTCACCTTGCAAATAAATTGGAAAAAACGTGTTAGTAAAAACATTTATAACACAATCTCAACTAACTATGCTAACTGAAAAACACCTCTAGAAACAGCCCCTATATAAAAGGGCTATGAATGTTGAATGATGATGTGTATTTAATCTGTGTAAAATACACAGATTAAATACATATGTGATAGTGTTTTTTGCCAAAGGATTTGTATTTCTGTCCATCCATGAATATACACAGAATTGCCACACAACACAGCCCTGACCTTAAGGCTTACTTAAGGTAGGTTCACACTTTTCTGAGTTGTACAAGTTGGCACCTTGAAAGCCACTTTCACTTGGCAGTTGGCAGCACTGGTTCTTATTTGCATACCTTTGCTCCTGCTCATTGTAGTTGCCTGTGTACGCAAAAGGAGGCAACAAACTGCTAGTTGTTTTTCTCTAGGTCTCGGTGCACAAAAGCAGAGAGAAAAAAAAAAATCGTAATGTTTACTGCTTCTGGGTACCTACAGGCAAGGCAACCACTGGCCAGGAGCAGTAACAGATGGCAATGGTTTGGCTTTTTTCAGGCATTTGCAAACAGTTGCAAAAGCCTGGCAAATCAGTGCGTTTTTTTTATTTTTGTAAATAAAAAACACTTTCAAATGCCTAAAACCTCTTGCATAAGTGCAGGCAAGTGGTTCCAATTCATGTCTATGGCATTAGCAATCTGCCAATAGACACTGCATGTAGCAATGTCCACGTGTGGCAACCCTGCCGTAAGCAACAGTCTGGGGAAAAAAATAGAAAGAATAGGTAGGTGCTTGTTCCTTTTAATGTTAAAAACAGTTTGCAGAAAAAAATAGGTATTGGGTAAATCAACTTGCAAAAAATGCTAATGTAAACTAGACTTATATGATTCCAGGACAGTAAATCAACATTACATTAGAAAACACTGCCAACTATGATACTTTCATTTCACCTACCTTCTGATAATGTAGTATGCTTTGTACTTTAATATTTAGCCACTTCACATTTACCCCATTTTGAATATAATTTGCTCTGTTGATGCCCAGAAACATTTACAATTTTATCCATGCCTTCCTAAGATAAATCAACTAGGTATTTGTTATTATAAAAACACAAAAGAAAGAGAGAGCATACTTTTATGCTGATGTGTGGGGAAGGTTTTGCTCCTTTCCGGAGAATAGCTTCTGCTACTGACACTGGAGCCAGATCTACTATGTGGAGAGTCTTTTCTGGTTATTGGAGATTCTCGGAAATATGGGGGTTCTCTTCTGTGAGGAGATCGTTCTCGTACGTATGGAGGCTGACCTAACGGTTTTCTTCTGAAACCTTCTCTGTTGTCTCTATGTTGAACAGAAATATAAGGATTTGTGAAAACAATGAGATACAAATCTGCTTTCATTAAGTAAAAACATTTATCACAATACCAATAAAAATACTTCTGTGCATATGGATGCATTCACACCTCTTCATCTATTATGCAGTACAGCAGTACAACCAAGACCTCAATATCTAAATTTTAGATCCAATATGAAACAACTCAGTGTTATTCAGAGCTTTTAATAAGATGAGATCTCACTTATTTATGATTATCATTAAAACATTTTTACAGTTCCCAACTTTTCTTTTTCGTTCTGAATCTAATAATTTTGGTAAGCAGAATAATTCAGCATTTGTCCTACTATTCAGAAGCCCAAAAATAACTTCAAATAGTACATATCCCAGCATTCCACTAACGACTGTGTATGAAATAACACATCCCCGGCACCCTTTAGACCTGCATGCTTATCAAGCAACTGATTAGAATAGAGAAAAAAACATGCATGGGGTGTCAAAGAAAAATACAATCTTAATTAACTTTTACTGCTCCATATTATTTGGACAGTAGCCCAATTAATAATTTCACTTAATTTTTCATTTTGTAGTAAAACAAAACTACAAGAAAAATAGGAAAGCCTATTTAAAGTCTCCACCTAAATCAGCTAAATACATTCCAGATGCATGAAAAAATGTGTGCAATAAATGAGTGCATTTTAAGCATGCTGACAGGGACTGGCTTTTCTACTTTGAATTCCAAATAGTGTTTAATTGCAGGCTAAACCCCTTACTGGATTTCTGAAATATAAATCTCTGCATTTAGGTTTTGAAAACAAACTACATGACTTGACCATGATAGGTGTGGGGGGAAGTTGTTGCTCACTCTGCAGGACTGAAATATTTTACATCACAATATCCCATTATGCAAAAAGACTTTGTGACAACCACATTGGAGAGTTGTTGCTGCATACATAACCAAGTGTTACAGAAGACAGTTAGTGATTCAACCCTCTGAAATCCAATTACTTCTAAAATAACTGTTTCTGGAAGTAGAAGACACACTTGTCCAGACAAATCTAACCTATTTTATGTGCATGGATGTTTAGCTTTCTAAACTTAGAATTACAGTGCTCTCATTTGCCTAATAATTGGATCACTTATGAGTGGCAACACGTAACACTAGTGAGAAAATGACAAACTACACATATGTCTGGTCTAGTGAGGGACGAAACTAAACTACATCACGGGGTGCTAAAAATAAACACACCTGTCATTGCCCCAGTACAGTGTAACTGGCACAAAGAGGAAAAAAAACAACATTTTTAGTTGGTTCATCTTACCATTAGACAGGTGGTTGTATCACCCTGGTGTTAAAATGGCCACCTATAAGTGACCAGCAATGTGGTTGAAATTCCCAATTTAACAGGTGCTGAAAGGCTTCATACCCACCTTTGTCAGAGAATACATAGCAGGGAATAGCATAACCAATTAAATACAACCTAATTGATCAGTGTTCTATAAACTGTTTTCAAAAAGCTATTTTTTCCACAAATGTCTTTCCACAAAATAAAATACTTACAAGTTACTTTTTGGGAGATGTGGCCTATGCCATGACCTTTACAAGTAATACTTGCCTATGGACATCAGAAATTGAGCATGTTTGCATATATCCTCCCTATTTGCAACAAATTCCTTCCTTCCAGACCTATGTCATCATTCAACTTTGAAATATTTTATATATTGTATTACATTTCCTAAAGACACAATAAAATGATTTGAAAAGAACATTTAGGACTTTATTTATAAGACAGGGAATCCATCATTATGTCAAACAATCCAAGGTGGTAATCAAACTATTGCCATTAAAATAATTGGACTTGAAAGATTCCAACAAGGGAATGTCCGATTACCTGTTTTATAAATAGAGCATTTAATACACAAGGTAGGTTTTGCAGTTTATATGGCAGTTTCAGATAAAATCGAGTGAAAAATCATCTTATGCATGTGGGAAATCCTTTTCCACATCAGCCTAACAAACACACTAAAGTCTACAAAACCTTTTTTGCTCTTCTGAGGTATATATATCATCTTCAACAGTGTGTGTTGTTTTAAAAGTATTACATTCATATATTTTGAATCAAGGTAAAGTATTGGAAAATTGCCCAAGGGATGTCATAAGGAAGCTGAAAATCTCACTTCAATAAACTACTTAACTGAAAAGGTGTTAATGATAAAATTATGTTTTCACAACTATGTGCCTATTTTACCTCCAATTAGCCTGGTGAGAACTCATTAGCACAGCTGTGTCACTTCCCCAAGGAGAATTTTGCATTCTGAAATTAATATACAGAACAGGGTTAGAAAACTTCATCATGGTTAGTGATTCAGCAACTAAGGGACCCCAGAATATGTATCCATAAAAAGTGTATTAAACAATTGCAGGCAAAAAAAATACATTCTGACTGAAGCTTCACACCTTGTACATTTATTTTAAATGTCTTTTTAAATGTTATTAATATTAAATTCTCAACCATTTTTACAGAAGTTAGTTGTGGAGCTTTGTGTTCTCCGCTCAGTGTATCTGTACTCTGTTTTTAACAGTGGAACAATGCAGATTAGCGTAGGTAGAAGAGGCTGTAACTATACTGAATGAGCTCCAAAACAGTTGTGACTCAGTCACTCCACCAAGCTGGAATTCATTAGTGATATCACCACCCACCAGTGTTTCAGAGCGCAAGAAAAGATGCCTGAGAGATTAGTTTGCAAAAGTAAGGAAGTGAGATCAAGCTTCTCCAAAGGAAAAAGCTAGATAGAAAAATGTAGCATGTGATGTATATAGCATTCTATACGACCAACCAACATTTAGATTTAGAATATCCCCACCTTGATACACTGGATCATTGTATGGAAGGAACATCTGCATATCATAATTGTTTATGCTAAAGCTACTTCAAACTCCTAAATCTGAAACATTGAAAGCTCCACTACATAAAACAAAGTCTTTCTAAAAAGTAGAGCAGGAGTGGTTTCTATGCTGCAGTCACAATATTTCTAAAAAACCACAGGTATTCCAACAAAGATTTAAACTGTCATCTATTGTCTATGGCAGTGTTCTCTCCTGAAAATATTTTTAAGCTGGGTGGAGAGAAGTTGTAACTAGGTGGTCAAAAATTGGACAAGGCAACTCATGTCAAATTTGGTGCTCCCAGTTGTTTGTGCCATAGGCATCAAGTAACCCCTATAATTCTGTCAGATTTTTACTGGCCCTCTATACTTTGTTGCAAGTTTGTAATAATAAGAGGGTGGGGGCAAGTCCCATTTTTCTGTTGGCATTGTAATATGCCCCAACTGTCATGTGACCCAACTTTTCAGTGAAAAATGGCCCAGGGAGAACAGGTACTTTTTTAATAATGTTTATTAATCCCCAAGCCAGATTTTAACTTCTGCAATAAAAAGGTAGAAACCTGTGACTGAATTGCCTCTATGCTACAGGAAACCTAAACAGAAACATATTATGTAGAACTAGGGTAGAATCCCCACTGTGTGACTTAGGTTTGGAGGAGTTCCTAGTCACGTCACCAGTAAATTGACTGCAGCTTTAAATTCTGCCAAAAAGGCAACAGCCTTTCCGAGCCACTAAACCCCATCATCATGGTTTGTACAAAATTAGTAGCTTTAGAGATGTAACTATTATCCAATATTTGGATTTTAAAGGCCATCCCAGGTTTTTTGCACAATTGGTTCCAGGTTACCTAGTACCGCGCCATGCAGTGTTCCCCCAGCCCCTATTAGCTGGGCACACCACCCAGCACTTCTCAGTAACCATCCAGCTGTTTTTAAATGGTTATTGAAGACTTGGGTCAAAATAAAGGGGCTGCCACCTGCCTACAATTTTTTTCCCACCCTGCTCAAAAAAAAAAAAAAAAAAAAAATCTGAGTTGAACACTGCCATGTTTGAGTTCTGGGGTGGAAAAAAATTAGAAAGTTTTAGCTACCCACAAGGAGTCCACAGCGTCAGGGGGCCCATCCTCCCCCCATGCCTGACTGCTCCCTTCCTAATATAGTGATGATTCAGTATAAAAACAATATTGAGCTCTCCATGACCTCTTACAGAAGTAACAATTTTTTTTTGCATTTATTGCCCGTTTTCAAGGTCAGCATTGCTCCTGCTTCAAACACACATTACATTTGTTTAGGAGCCCCAGTGTCAGATGTGTAAATTTACTGATGCCTAGCAGTACAATGGGACATACTACACTGGAAACACTGCTGGCCTTGAAATCATTCAGATGAACTAAAAAACAAACCCAAAAGTCTCGCCTAAGTGGGCACTCCCTAGTCCACCAATGTATAAGAGGAAACATTGGGTTTTTCTTAGGGAACACTTGTCCTACTAAACATATAATTAACAGGATGCATTTACTGGAGGGCTGTACATAGACTGCCAATGTAAAAGTGGAAAGGATAGAAGAGATGCAAAGGCCTCCATAGAGCAGTGAGAAGTATAAATAAAGAGCAATAACGATCACTGGACACATGCAGAAACAGGGGCCGTTATTAGAGAGGAACATTTCAAATATCAGAGATGTCAAATGTCAATATTGTCCTATTATTTTGTAGAGGAAATCATACATACAAAAGCAGATCATTGGTCAAATAAACATAACCCAATAATAACAGATCTGTATACACGTTTAGTTAAGCTTTTGCTGCAGTACTCACCTTTAATTAATTTCAAGGCTATTACACTTATATATCCATTGAAAAGAATATTGGGTTGATCAAATAGATTTTGACTGTTCTATTTTACAAATGAAAAAGCGATTACACTCTCAATGAACAGTATGACTTGGCTTTAACCTGTCATAATGGAATTTATAAACGCATTCTACTATGGTAGATAGTTATACCCACAGCTTCTAATTCAATATTACCAAATGTTCAAGTTTACCAAAGCCAAAATTTTGTATTTTTATTCCAATATTTTGTATCCTCCCGCAAAAAAAAAAAAGGTTATTAATATAATCACACAACAGGCAAAAGAAAATATATGTTAAACATTGCACATTCTCTTTAATACCATTTAAGATAACAATTTACTACAGTAGTGTAAAAGGTAATGACTGCAACAGACTGCAGACTTTTAGAATGTCTGTGTTTGCAGAGGATTTTCAGGGCTTTGGAGAGGTTAGTGGAGCCATGGAATTAGAAGGAGCATGTTGATAAAAGAAACTACAGGTTAAATGTGTAAGTACTCGGAAAACAATCATTTTCATTTTTTCAGGGAGCTAGGTAGCAGCATATGTTACATTATGACCCCCTCAACATAAGGAAAGTGTTTATTCTGTGTCAGTGCACCCCAAGCTTTACCTAATATACATGATGGTTGTCATACTATGATGGTGGAGGAGCCTGAATACCTATATACCAGAGTATCCAAGCTAAACACCAGCTGTTCTGAAAGCAAAAATGGCCACTGGGGTACAATGTAAGACTATGCATGGCCTCATCTTCATACAGCTCCTATTTCTTGGATATGTAATCAAAGCCAATTAAATAGTAATGTCCCACTTCAACAAGGCAAGGCTAAATCAGTATTTTAGTGGAAACCATTAACCCAAAAATAAACAGAAATCGGGCAGATTTAATTAACCTACAAAGGTACATCAGTTAGGATCTAAATAAAATGCACCTGGTTAACATGACCTTCAGGTGAACTCTCAGCACGCTGTAAACAAAGGGTAGATTTCATATGTCAATTGGCCCTCACAAAGTTTTATTGCCAACAGAATGTTAATAGTATTTAAACTGGGGATGCTGTAGTCAGCCCTATTAGTTGACATACTGTGATATGGTTCAATCAATTGTGCAGTTTTTTTATGGTAGCTATCCCTGAGTTTTATGAACAGCTTTACAGAAAACAATGAGCAGTAAATACAGTGCCGCATATGGGTGCAAATAAAAGATTCAACTGTATGCTGGAAGCTTTGGGTAATGTACAGAAGTCTACTACTACTGTTCTCCAAATTAGTTCTCAATGGAATCGACTGCCGCTAATGTTATGCAGAAATATTCTACATGCTTCCATGCATTCTTTGGGCCTCCATTCCTAAAGGAGTCCAGCTTCTCAGGAAGCAGGCCAATAACCATGGTCAAAGACATGTTAGTTTCAAAATACAATGCCGAGTATAAAAAAAAAAAACAAGGACAGGGAAAGGGACCAATATTACATGGAGCGAACTCTGCCATTGAAACATATGGACCTGAAACTTTTACCACAAGGGAATGTTTGAGGGAATTTCTGATACTTGGTTTTATAAATAGAGCCAATATATTGAAGCTTAAGGTTTTGTATGACAGTTTGCTAGAAGTGTAAACCCTGATTTTTCTCATAAAAGGATTCCCTTAAACCCCGTCCCCATATTGGTCCCTTTCCCTGTCCTTGTTTTTTTTTTTTTTTTTTATACTCGGCATTGTATTTTGAATGATTAAAAAATAAAACTAAATAGTAATCATCAGCTTAATCATGTCTGGAAGGCAGTACTGCCAGTCTTACATGGATTAGCAACTTTTTTTTAGTGATATTCAGATATGTTGCAAAGCTGAGATTGCACAATTAAAAGACAATTTGTTTTTATTTTTTCTGAATGGTTATCTGAGAACACTTACAGACCTGAAGCAGGGCATCAGTAGTTAGATGCCACCACTGATAAAAGGTTACTGGTGGTTTAGATAAGTTTCTTGCTGTTGCACAGTATATGCAGGTTTTTAAAGTCTGTTTATCTAGGTGGCTAGATTTACAGCCCACAGAAAATTAACCTAAATAAGATATCCCTGACCATTAAAAAACACTTTGCTGGTCCCTATTTCAGCAGAAAAAATGCATATTTACTTCTAGCAATTGATTAGATAGGTCAAAGTACTAATTCAAGCTACTAACAATCCATAACTAAGTAAAGACAAAGGTCAGATTGTACAAAATGTAACCTTTGGAGAAGGGAAGACTAACAATTAGGTGAAAAATTTCTGATTTATATATTTTTTATGCTACTACGTAAGTTGCATAATGGCCTGAACCTAGGTTTGTTCTTATGATGTGCTGCCGGACGTATTGGCAGAGTGTCGCCCTATATATTGTACTGAATACTGAGTCTACATCACAATAGACAAGAACAGATAGGACTATGTTGTAGTATAATGCACAGCAATCTAAGCATATACTGTTAGTGTAAAAAGGTTCGTCGGGTACTTCCATAAAAACAGTTTGTAGATTTATGTTAAATGTAATCTCACGCCTGTACAGTGTGTGATTTGGCAACCCCATCAAGAACTCAGAAGAAATAAGATTATTGTCTAGTATTTATATAGCGCCAACATAATACGCAGTGTTTTACAAAGTCCATTGTCATGTCACTGTCACTCAAGGGGCAGACCTAGAGTCAAACATATTTAGTTGTTCTGACAGGGCAAGGCTTACATACATTAAAATGTGAACTTTGTTAGTTATCAGAAAATAATAGGATAATGGAGGGCACCCTTGGATACCTAGTTATCGGCAAAGGATCCAAGCAAGCACAGTAGCCTTAGGCAATTAATTAATTTAGCTTAGTCAAGGGGCTGAGTTGCTAACACAGTGCTCAATCACTACTTATTCACGGCTGGTCGAATCTGCAAATTAGCTCACTTCTAAAACCCTTGACTTTACCCAGTGATTAAACCACAATGCACAATATACTCTAAAGGGAATAGCCAGTACCTCAAAAAACTTTTGCAGTGCCAACATAAATGTTACCATATAATATATCAATTTTTTTATCACCCTACAATATAAATCTTTGTATCATCATAATGCTACCAAATCACCTTTCTTGTATCAATGTAACAGACAATGGTCAGACTAGATGTGCCAGGGATAAATTTAGAAGTGACTGGAAAAAAATACAAATCCTGTAGTAGACAAAAACAAAAAGTTCTCATTTTTCAGTTATAAACCTTAGATTAGAGGTTTGCTTGCAGTTCAGATATAGGGCTGCTAAACCGGGACAAAAACAGTTGCATACTAATGAAAACTGTGCCTAAAACACATCTGAAAAGTAGGGTAACCAGGGCTCCAGATTGGTGCCTTGCAGGCAGTAACTATAGGATTATCTGACATGCACTCAACCATGGATGTAGAAGGAGAGTTCACTAAGAACTTTTTAGAGGTCTTTTTGTTTGAACAATGAATAGTATTAGGTCAGCTTTGTGTGGCCAGCACTGCTCATTACATGAATCTCATGTCCACTTTCCAAAATATTTACAATACAATTTCTTTGTGGTAAACAGAAAAACAATAAGATAATCCTGGTAATCTATGGTGTCTGAATGAAGAAAGATAGCCCAACATGACCTCTATCTGAGATAGACATGTGCACAGCAGGTAGTCACTTCTACAAGCAGGGTAGTTATGTGTTGTATTATTATCTATAGATTTAGATTTATGTATGGGTAAATAATGCTAACAGGAGGATATCAGAAAGCCAGTGACTTCTCTAGACATTCAATTCACAACAGATTTAAAGATTTTAATGACTGTCAAGTCTAAAGCTACGTACACACGGCAGATTTTTATCGCCCGATAATCGGCATCGGCCAATTATCGGGCGAAAATCTTCCGTGTGTACAGTCGGTGTTGTCCATCGTCCGGACGACCGACCTGCCGGATCCACGGACGATGGACGACAGCCGATCGTAATGAAAGGGAAGGGGAGAGCGCGCAGCAGGGTGCCCCTCCGTCGCTCTCCCCCTCCCCTCTCCATAGAGCATGAACGGTGCTGTATGTACAGCAGCGTTCATGCATCATGCAGACCCTTGTCGTTGGAAAGGATCGTGAAAGATCCTTTCCAACGACAAAACTTGCAAGTGTGTACGCAGCTTAAGAGATCAGGATAGACTCCTCATGGGTCAACTATCCATATTATGCAAGAGACGAGAAACCAGCCATGCATCAATGTTATCTCAGCAGCCCATGCTCTTTTTTTACTCATGATTTACAAATACTGTAAGTACCTAAATTTGACTTTGTATCAGCTTTCTACAGTTTGCTTTAAAGCACTCTTGGAGAGGGAGGAGCAGGGCTAAATGCCAATCAAGCATACTGAATACCAATGTACTAAAAAGGGGCATGAGAAAGAAGAGCCTCACATGGATAAATTCTGATGTTAGCCATAAAATGCATAAAGTAACAACTGGAAACACCATTCAGGACTAGCCATCTTAAGTTTTCCAATATTTTTTGTACATGTTAAACTAAATCTGTACAGACATTCTAATTTGTAACTGCTGCACTTACTATACATATAAAGGTAATGCAAGGCATTTTAGCAGCATCAATCTATTAACAACTAGATATTATATATCCAACCATTTCCACCAGCCAGAACCCAGCATGACAGCCATTTGCAGGGCCTACGGTAAGGCAGGTTTACACTCAGACAGGTAATCCTGCACCACACCATTTATGAATCTTATATATGAAAAGTGCCGGGTGGTGCACCCAGCTAAAAGGAGTTTGGGAGAACATATGGGAGAACATTGTAATTTGCCATCCTGCCCCTGCCTCCACATATTAGCAAGTCTCCATCACTAGCAACACTCACTTACTCACAAGGAGCATTGCACTGTCATACATAGACCTGAATGGTGGCACTTGCCTTACCAACATACTATGGTATGAATCGACCTTTACATTTCTTTATAGTGGACACAGGCATTTATATTTACTTTTGCAGATATATATATATATTTATCAAGGATAATATATTAATATATCGTGTATGTACACCCCCAAGGTACAAACTGAAAACTCCACAGTTCTAATAGGAATAGGAGGGACTGGGTACAAAAATGTTTAGATGAGATTTGAAACACACATACATACAGCACCATATATTATTCCACATTTGGTACCAAATTAATCACATATTTTGCCCCCTTGTAAAAAACACTCTGTCCCCAAATAAAACAGGACGGGCAACTCTGAAATAAAAGAAGTATCCCCATGTGAAATATTCACATCATCGCTGGCGCCAGAATGATCAACACTTCATATTTTGAAGATCAGCATTATGAAACCCCAAGTCTTTGTTTATTTCCGCCATGCATAGAAAAAAACAGGATAACAATCACTATGCTTTTATATTTTATTGATGTGTGTATGTACAATGCAAAAATAACAAACCATCAGAATGTATTTTGCTGAAAGAAAACTAAACTATGGAAAGCAGTCTCTTTTTTAATTACATTGTTTGGCTGTAACTGCATCTTTCATGGCAAAATAGAAGAAACATAGCTAAGTGAAAGTCAACATTGTTAGGATGTATTGTTACCCATAAAATACAGGCCAGATATGTAAATAAAAGGATGAATATATGTAAAGGCCAAAAACTAAGCATATAAACAATCCTATCAACCACACATTTACTTTTAAACAATTTCTACTTTTTAATGAAATTATAAAAAGCGAGAAATGCTTAGAACCATTAGTATTACTATTTAGAACTTGTACTATAGAAGAAAAAACTGAGTACGTGCGTTATCCCCTTGCACCCCTTAGCTCTGTGTATCAACAAATGCCATTTTTTTTTCCAAGTAAAAAATTTTATTTTCACCATCTGTCCCAATCTCATTTTACACCTCAGTGTTCTTTATTCCTTGCATTCTATGCACCCATATTTATGCAGTCCAGGGACAGAGCATAGTATTTTTGAGGGTGCGCTTCCTGGTTGCCTGCATAACTGGCAATCCTGGCTTCCCTTCCAGTTGCTGGGACTGAATGAACACCTACGTGCGTGCGCAAGTTACATAAACCCAGCCTGGTCAATCAAGATGGCTGAAGATTGCCACTAGGAGGAAAAGGAGGAGGAATATGGCAGTGCTTTCCAAAAGAACAGGTGAGTATAGCGAGGTTTGGTTAGGCTTTAAACTTCAATGATATGAAAAAAGAGACAGTCCAGTGTGTGAGCATTGTGACCCTAGCACAAAAAAAAATGTGTCACTGGCATATGACCAGGTAAAAATGAAGAAATGCTTTAAAAAGGAAACCAATGTGCTTACTGCATCTATGGACTGGGGTACTAAAAGAACTGAAAACAAAGCTGATGACTTTAAAGTCATGCCTATTGTACAAAGTGTAGGAACTGACAGCAAGATATTTCATTCTTAGTGTTCTACATACATGAAAGTGAATTGAAATGAGTAAATTCTGATTGGTTGACAAAGTTCTGCACTTTGTGCAACATTGCTGCTTCTTACTGTTAAATAAGTAGTCAGAACAAGAAGCCTGGGATTAGAAAGTGCATCCCAAATTACTAGTCCCTGAGTAAGCAGCAGACAGTGTCACAAAAGAGTGTCATAAATGTCCCACAAATAGTTTACAAGTCTTAGCTGACCCCTATGTTTGGAATTTCACCAGGTATTGTCAAATCCCCCTCCCTACTTACTTTGCTATAAAACTAAAATAGCAGCGCAGACTTAATAATTAGCCTAATCAATTACTTACTGTCAGCAACAACTAGCCTTGGTCTATAGGACCTAAATAGACCATTTTAAAGCTACCTATCTGTTATCATGACAGAAAGGGGGTTTATTTGAATGAAACAAATAATGAACTTTCTTTTGTTTTCAAGTATCCATGCTTTATAAAATACAGAACAGTGTTTCGTGGATATCAATTTGGCCACAGTCTTATGACCTGCATTGAGTCTGTATGTTCTTTCAGTGCCTGTGTACCTCCTACAATCAAAAACACATTGCAGATTAACTGGTCAGTCACTTAGTGTAGCCCTATGAGTTCATGTCACTGGGGTATAGATCCTAGACTAAACTTATTACATCAGTTCCTGACCTTGAAGCACCAGTGAACCACTACTTGGTTGATTTCTGCTATCAATGTTACATTAGACACAATTTTCCTTTAACCAAAGATTTTTATTATACAGAAAACCAGGACAAATCTACAATCTAGACACAGACCGCAACATAGATGATGGGGAGTTGTAGTGGTGTTTGGCCTACCCCTACTACACCAAGAAAACATTTTTAAAATTAGTGTTGCTCTTGGTTAGATTTCCTTGAGATATTGAATTAGTAATCATTTGGGACCACGGCAGCCACCAAAGCCAAGCTGTCCGTATAAGGTACTGAAATAAGTAAAAAATAACTATGAGAAAAATGGGCAGAACAGTTATAAGAAATAGTATCTTTCCCTGAAGACATACAGTCCTATTCTAGGTAAGTCATTTTTGATAAAAGCAGGTAAGGGTTAAGATTTTTGTTCCAACACCCATCACCTGGACAGGAGTAAAGCTGCGTACACACGGCAAATTTTTCTCGCCCGATAATCGGTATCGGCCAATTATCGGGCGAAAATCTGCCGTGTGTACAGTCGGTCGTCGTCCTGGCGGATCCATGGACGATGGACGACGACCGATCCTAATGAAAGGGAAGGGGAGAGCGCGCAGCAGGGTGCCGCTCCGTCGCTCTCCCCCTCCCCTCTCCATAGAGCATGAACGGTGCTGTATGTACAGCATCGTTCATGCATCGTGCAGTCTTTTCTTGTTGGAAAGGATCGTGAAAGATCCTTTCCAACGAGAAAAATTGCAGGTGTGTACGCAGCTTTAGGAGAGATCTTATTTATTGCAGTACAGACAGTAATAAAGTCATGACAGGGGTTCTAAAGTTTTCTTACTGACAATAGGAAGATTTCCTATTAACTAGCTTTCCTAGCAAGAGATTAGAAAACAAAACCAAAAAAAAAACACTTCTAAGATGTGGCATAAAAATCACACATTTTAACGAAGCAATAGGAGAGGTTAAAGCTAATGTTATATGCCTGCACAGGTAAATGGATTCCAAATAACATTAATGTAACAAAGCAAAGTAAATAAAGTTTTCAGAGTTGGTTTACACAGACTCCAGCTCGTATATTTACACTGTTTTGCAACAGAGTGCAAAAAAATAATGAAAACCATGTTTCATGTGCCACAATGTGCATTTTTACCATGCTATGAACTAGAAGGCCGGTTTAGATATTTGGAGGTCAATCATGAGGACCCTAGAACTAATCGTCATGGGGATTATTATGTTAAATTTGTAATTTAGAAAGAGACAGACTTCCCCTTTCTCAGGAAATGAGCTGGAGCCCATTTCTTGTGCTACTAGACTGGTCGGCTATATATCTGATTCTGATTAAAACTTCATGTCCAGAGTATTAATCATATTATTCAAAATGGCTTTGTAAAAGAAAAGTGACAGAATTAGTTTTAACAATGCTTAATTGAGATACATTGCCCTGGGAAAGCATTGTGACAGTGATTTGCAGGCAGGAATGTATAGAATTGTAATCCAGCCCAATATCAATCTGTGTTCCAAACCTAGAGTTTTTTGATAACTATTAGTTATTGCAGATTTATAACATGATTTTAGTCTTCCATTTACATCGAGATAGAAAAAAAGCATAAATACTTGCATCAACACAGGACATGCAAGGTTACTCTGCTTGAACTGTATTCCACTCTTGTCTAATACATGTCTTCAGATTCTAAGAAGGGGAGCTGGTATAAAGGTACAAATATTCCAATTCTATCTTGCTTGCATCTGATAATAACCGATAGGGTTTCTCTAACACAAGCTTCAGCCCTTGATCCTAAGGCATACAGCAATGTACTAATACCCAAAAACTTTAGAGAATGATCATGGTGTCTGCATTATGGGAATATAAGAAATAAAACAGCTGCAATGCAAAAGTCATGAGAAAAAAAGTACAACCTTGTATCAGTTATAAGGTTTTGCACATCAGGACACTATTCGCAATTTGTTCTTTTTCTCATTTAGTCACATGATCATAAATGAAGAAAGTGATATGATTTTAGATCTTAGCCAATCTGCCCCTTCAGAGGCAATCATGTAACCATAGGCTGTACACACATGCAATAATTGTCGTTGGAATCATTAATTTAATAATCAATAACAAAAAAAGTGCAGAATGACTGGCCAACGAGACCGAGGAATGAGGAATATCGCTGTAAACGAACGACTGTCCAGGCGGATCTGATTGGGTGACTACTGTTTGCTATCTATTGTGTGTACAGTTGTTCAGTGATCGTGGATTGTTCTGGGGTACACTTTCTCCTGTACATGTCACTTCCTGCATCGTTCAAACGATCCTAACTAGTGTGTGTACATTATTGTTGGATTATATTTGAACAATTGTATCGTTACAGCATGTACAGAATTGTGCACTAAAAGACTGTTCAAAATATTTGTGAATAATCGGTCGTTAATTGTTCGTTTTCTAACGATAATTATTACACGTGTGTACCTAGCCTTAGCTTTGGGTTATGTAAGCAAAACTATTCCAGTCATTTAAATAATTCTTTTTGTTATCACTCTTAGCAAGACTGTTAGCACATTTACATTACCATCATAGTATAAAGCACACTTTAACAAGAGGAAGTCCTCCCAAATAGGAGAAGTCAGCTTTAAATGTAGCGGAGTCACTGACCCCGAGCAGTAAGGGAGTGAGATTACTTTTCACTTGGATTGGATTTTCTTCCACAAGGACAAAGTTTTACTAGTAAGGTTTCCTACAGAAGGGGTTAGATTGTTGAGGAAAAGGTCCACAAATGAAGGTATATCTTAATATGTACCCTACACCTCGTTAGAAAAAGCTATATAATATTTATGTGCTGGTAATGTAGACAATTTTTTCCACATCATTCTGGGATCTCTTAAAGAAAAAAAGGATCTGTTGAATAAAACAGACATCTTGCAAGATTTTTCACATTTCTGCACAGATCCTTTGGCATTTACTTTGTACTATATGGCAAATACTTTGTAGTATGCAAGGCATGAAGTATTTGAACTGAATGTGAAATATTTGACAATCTCATTGTTTTTCCTATTAAATTACCTTCAGCAACTGCTTAGTTTACATGCTCAGCATTGTTTAAAACCCAGACTGGTGCGCCCAATTAAACATCCCTATTTACAATGATTAAAGCCTGAACTATATAAATAAAAGAACTCAGAACAACATTTTTGAAAATTAGGGGAGTTTTCAGTAAATAAAAAGATCACCCATACTTCATATATAATATTTAGGTGGACAGGGGAATGAACGATAACATTTCACACAACAGTCCAAACAAACTACCAACATTACACAAATATTAGGCAATGGAGTTAGGTGCTGCTCCCTAACCCCCATTAGAATGTGCTCATGTGGCTGTCCTGCTGATTCAAACACCTCGGTACCAATAACAAGTATGGAGTCTAGGAATTGAGATATCATACTCTATGCTTGTTCCAGGTTTGGACTCTCCTCCTGTATCATTGTTTGTATCCGTCTGTCATTTGCAACCCCTATATTTAACCAGCGCTGCGTAATATGTTCGCTATATAAATACTGTTTATTAATAATAAAAGGTACTGCTGAATTCGTGCTACACTACATGAACACAAAAGCAGTACACAATTGCAACATTTAGACTTGTATATCCTGTTACATGGATCATTCGCAAAACAATGACAACTTTAAATTAAATTAAATTTAGTAAAAGTTCAGCTGCTATGTCTAAACAATTTTAGCTTTTCATGCTTCATCCATGTACATTGAGTAAGAGCTTATAATGATATGTGGCCATTTGGAGTACTCAATATTTAAAACTTCACAACAAAATGGAATGTGCCCCTAGACAGACAGCTATCTCACCCCAGCTTAATATAACTTCATTGAGTAACATCTCACATTAACAATATGACGTGAGAGGCAGGGGAGACTTTATTTTCTATCTTTATACTGCAAATTTACCTAACAGTAACAATGATAAAATTCCCCATGTTTAAGGACAACAAACGAGTAATACCTATGACTGCAACTTGCAAAAAGATAAATCTAGGAGGATATAAAACTACATTTGTTAAGTTTGTAAAGCCAATGCCTAAATAAATGTGCCTTGCTCTGAATAAGCAATGTGTTGTACAGTAATTTCATTGTTAGCTACAGACTGCCCTCTGCTGGATGTTTAAATACAAAACCTGAAGGCAAAAAGTCCAAAGGTAAATTGTTAAGCAAAATCTATTCTGAAAATTATAATTAATTAATTCAACCTATAACATTTTTATTATTTGTTTTTGGGTTTTATTTTGCTGAAAATAATAGAGAATCTATCCATCCTAAACAATGCAGTATAATTTTTCATAGTAATGTTTTCCACCATTTGTTTGCAGTTTCACTTCAACATTTAACTTTAAAAGTTTAGAAATATTTGGATGGCCATCAATTAAGTCATTTTGGTGTAAGAATCTCAGAATAGCATTGTCACAGGATCAACTGTGATTGGAGCAGACTTCCTAGGTGAAGGCTGTGGCGTGCGTGGAGCAAACAAGGGTTAGTATTAAGATTTAAGGGGTTAGTTTAGGAATAAGGTAACAGTGTAAGGGTCATTTTAAAGGTTACAAGGGGTTTTTAATTTAAAGTAAGCGGAGAGGATCCACTTTTAAAACACTAAAGGTATATAAGCAAGACGGTAGACAACCCCTTTTATTTAACCACCTGAGCGTTACACTGAGGTCTAGATTTCTGTACCAAAAGTGATCCACTGTTTTTCATGAAATTTTTTTTTTTTAAATTGTAGACCTGTAACTTACAGAAATATGTCTGAACAGGGGTTCTAGTAGATATTATGAATATAAAAAATGTTTGAAACACACAATCATTTAAAAAAAAAATTCTTTTAATAAAATTAAAGGAAATTAGGCGAAGATCAGCAAAGGTAAGATAAGACACAGTGTTACACACTAGCCATCCAGGGAATACCTGGCAATTTTTAAAACTTGATTCTGTATTTATTGGGGTTTGTTTTGAATTATTTTGTATTTGATTGGATACGGGAGTTTGTATCCAATCCAATACAAAATAAGAATTTGAATTTGCAAGTTATTTACTTTTATTTTTTTTTATTTTTTTGTATTGGATTGGATATGGGAGTTTGTATTCAATCCAATACAAAATGAGCGTTTGAATTTACCAGTTATGTACTTTGTATTAATTTTATATTATTTTGTATTGGATACGCAAGTTTGTATCCAATCAAATACAAAATATAAATTTGAATTTCCAAGTTATTTACTTTTATTTTATTTTTTTTTTATTTTTTGTATTGGATTGGATACAGGAGTTTGTATTGAATCCAATACAAAATGAATGAATGAGTTTCTATTTGAATTTCCCGCACACGTGCCGACTTCATCACGCACGCAGAAGCCTTTCCGTTTTTTTTTTTTCTCTGCCGGACGGCTTCTCGTTTCACAGATCATCCGGCGCTGGACGAAGAAGGACGTGGACTATCAGCGGGACCAGGTAAGATGCCGGGCGGCGGAACACAAGATACCGGCCGGCATCTTACCGGTCCCGCTGGCACCCGACGCTGGAGAGGGAGATCGACGGACGACGACGCTGGAATAGGAAAACGACGCTGGAATAGGAAAACGACGCTGGATGTGCACAGCGGGACCATGGAGGTAAGGATGTGACAAAAATATGGGCTTAACCATCCTAGCCATTTTTTTTTGCCCGTACGAAGGTCGGGCTTAATGGCTAGGTGGTTAAAGTAAAAACGTTGTTTGTGTTTTTTTGTTTTTTTTTTTAAAGTGCAGCACTACCCCCTTAATTCGCCTAGGTGATCAAGAATATTTGGGAGAGCAGAGCCTCCTGGGACACCTACATGATGCATTCGGGGAGGCTTTTGCCTGCTTCTTCTTCGAGCATGCGCATAAGGAGCTCTTTCATCAATAGGTAAAAAAGTTTTCCCAATAATCTTCCTACGTCACTTGATCTCGTACTGTGCAGGCTCAAGATCGGAAGAAATAATAAAAACCCAGAAGATGTCGTCAACCGGTGCCGGCTGAAGACGGATACTGGGGCGACGCCGGACCCGATGGAAGAAACCCCCCGACAGACTGATCTGCGGGTTTGAAAGTAAGTGTGATTTTTTTTTGTTTTGGGTTTACTTCCGCTTTAACTTAAAAGTAAAGTGAGGGGATGTTCAATTGTGCTAACAAAAGTGTAGATAAGAGTAGTTGATAAAAACTATAATGAAGTGCAGAGACGAGATCTACGGGGTTTGTGCATGCAGGCGCCGGTTCGCGCAGGATATATAATATTTGCTACTGTACACTTACATGTTTAAATTTTTTTAGCAGATTTTTGTGTTTTGTTATTTAAAGTTTATTAATAAAATAATTAATTACATTAATTAATGTAATCAATATTGGTGAGTTGTGCCTAAGAATTATAGCCTACAATGAAAAATACATTTCCATGCAAAAAATTGTACTGCTTTTTGCGTGAAAATTTGGACTGAATTAGAATACTAGGGAGGTTTAAGAAAATGCCCTAAATAAAGTTGCACTAACAGTATTGGGAGGGTTTGGTAATGTTTATCACTGAAACCTGTCAAATATACATATACATATTCTGTCTGCTAATGATATTGATACCTGTCATTTAAGAACAGTGTGCTAGAAGTAGAAACTCCATCCATTCTTCTACATTTTTTTGATATGAAATAGCTCTGTACATGCAGATTGCAATATTAGGTGGAAGATGATGTAAAAGGTGAACTAGCAGAGCTTCACTGATAATTTCAATATAGCATTTAAGGGAGAAAAAGAAACTGAAATTGTACAATGCAACTTCCCAGATTTTACCTGGATATGTTACAGAGCTAGGGCATATTAGGCCAACTTATTAGTTAGCAATGCTACTTTTAAAACAAAAGTACAAGTAAAATGCTACTTTAAGGAAAGACATGGTATTAAAACCAGGGTAAACCTAATAAATGTGATAAGACATAGAAACATTGGACTGCAGATTTTATCAATGTGTCCCATCTCTAGCTCTACCACTGCGTTTTGATGTTTTACCCTATGGATGTTTCTATTGCATTTTAAAGATCTAATCACAGAAAAAAGCAAAAAGCACAAAGTTACCTGTATTCTGCATGGCGACTCATGTGTGCTTCACCCCTTGCCCACCTATACCCTGGGTCATCCTGCAGAAAAAGTAAACAAATAATTAGTGAAGAAGGCATATAAATTCCTCTCATTATAAACAGGATTCATCAAATGATTAACACAGCATCCAAGACAGTTATACAACCATTAGCAACGTCAGCTCTTGTACCCTTATACCCTCTATGCCCACACATTCAGGATGGGTCTGTTATATTGGCAAAGCTTTTGTCACAAGACAAAGTTAAGTAATACATAAATTGAATTTATGGATTTATCCAAGCTTTACACTAAGCTAGGGTAAAAAAATATTTTATCCTATCTTGCTTTTTGACACTAAAGTGTTACAAACAAAACTAATAAATACTAAACCTAATTATTCATACATATAAAAAACAATATTAAAATTAAAACAGTTCTCAAAATCATGGTTCAAAAGCCAGCACGTATGGTGGTATGCCATTTTCACACATAGCATGGTAAGACACCTTTAAAGCTAAACAGTTTAAGGAAACACATACTGCCATCCAGAACTCATTTTTTAGGGACAAGTACCAATTAAAATGTAAACTTGTCTTTGTCAGGCTAGGACTAGGTTTCTGCTTTTGTGATATTGATGCTGGATTTATAATTGCAGATAAAATATTAGTAAATTGATGTGGGACTTTTACTACTATGCTGCTGTAGGTTAAAGATCTACTAGCAGTAAACCTGTGTTTGAGGTAAAATACATATTAAAGAGGCTTATTTTTGGCTTCCAAAAGGATTCATATTTCTTATACACTATTTACTTATAAATAGATAGAAAATATTATTACCCCCAATTTTTCTTTATGAACCATTTGCTATTTCAACTTTAGTATATTCATATTACCTGAGACTTCATTTAAGCCTAACATTAATATAGGAAGACAGGAATAAATGGGGAAAGTGCACATGGACACATGCGCCCCTGCACCTTCTGCAGCTAGTAACTCCTACTTTAATGATCAATGTCAGCACTTGCTGTGATCATTCATTGTGACTTTGTAATTATTTACAAAATCCCACCAATAATGCAGCTTACAGAACATGCTCCTAAGAACCTACTGGCAACTGCTTGGCACTTGGGAATGGTAAAAGTTGGTAACTTTTAGGCTTTTTCCGGCATTAGCAAGTGACCGGAAAAGCTTACCAAAAGCAGTGAACTTTTTTTGTCTTGGGAACCACTTTTAAAATATTTGCATAGCAGAATTATGCTTTTCCAGTTCAAGTCGAGGGAGACGGCTAGAGTGGCAAACACCCTTAATTGTTGCATGTACTGTCTGAAAAAATGCACAGCAACAATCTCGCCTATTACCACCAGAAAAATAGGAAGTGAACCATTTCTCCAATGTTAACCATTTCTTGCAGGAGGTTTTAAGCAGTAAAACTACTTACAAAAAACACGGATATGAACTAAGCCTTATACAACATACACTCTGGCACACAAGGGTTCTCCTGTGGACAGCAAATATTTAATGATCGTTAGATCATTAAATATTTGAGGACAGTGAGGGAATCTGTGTAAAATGTAAAGGCAAACTTTAGGCAAGAGTCACAACCTGTCAGTTCTGCTCCTAGGGGATTGGAGTGGAAAAGAGCCGACAGGCTGCCGATATTCTTGCGCATGGTTACTGCTTCTTGATGCCAGTGAACCGATGACAGGTTACAAGTAAATTTTCCCTATGGAAGCCCCACAGAGAATGAATGGGGGTGTCAGTAAGTGGTAGAGTACCGCCCACTGCTGCCCACCGTAAAATTCTTGAGGAACCAGCACTGCAGTGGGATTAACTAAACGGCTGCAAGGTGCCAGGCAGCCAGGTTCACGCGCAGGTGTGAACCTAGTTCCAGCAGTTGTCACATGGCAGCCGGACAGCTAATGAAAAGTTCAAGGGGCTGTGGACAACCACAACAACAGTACAAGTGCTGTCATCTGTGGGTGTCTGCAGTTACATGCTCATATCAGTTCACAATGCATTAAGTGAACACAGACAAATTTTAAACACTGATACTAGAAGTAGCCTTACTCACCACCACAAGTCACAAAACCTATAAACAAACAAGTGGAGGCAATAATTGGTTATGCAGTAAAGTAAAAAGATATAACAAAAGCTCTTTAAAAATGAAACACCTACCCCTCTATACGGTCCACCTTTTCTTTCATACCCATGACTTTCTTCATAATCTCTGTAATCCGGATCACTGTATTCATCATACCGAGAGTATACTTCATCCTCTGGCCTTCTAACTATATTTACCACTCTGTGATATTCAGCCTTAATAGAAGCAAAAGAAGAATAAACTATTAAACATTAACAATGAACCAAATAATGAAAAGGGCACACAACATCAATTAACTTTATAACCAATATTATTGTATGAACCAAGAACAGACAATTAAAATTAGGAAATATATATAAAACTATAGAAAAAATGGAGGAAGACACCAACATCTTCCAGCCAACAACCTGCAAATGAGAAAGTATAAAAGATAGACATAGGGTATCAGGAAAAATACAACTGCCACACTCCTTTCTGTGACACATAGGGGCATGTTTATAAAACAATCAATGTGACTTTAACCAAATATTTACTGCTGGTGAATCAATCCTGCCATTTCAAAACACATGCACCAGAATTATTCACATGCAGATTTAATTCTTTTTAAATAGATTATAGAGCATAGTGGGTGGTTTATGCTGGGCAAAAATCACTTTCTACATTTCAGTTAAGTAATACAGTAATGTAATCTCTGGATGGTTAGGGGGAGTAGCATACTAATAAGGCAGTTCCTGTACTCTTTCCCTTCTCAGCAAGAAAATTAACAGTCTTACAAATAATGTCCTCTGCAAATCCTTTCCCAAATGAAAGTTTGTGGTGCAGGACATTACAAGGAACCACTTTGATTTGACTTTGACAGAGTTTAATGAAAAATATATTAAATTATGTTATTACCAGACACAACTGGATTAAAGGGATATTTTTATGTAGCCTGTGTACAGCTCTACTCGAATGCCAAAGGTAAAGTAAAAGTCCCTTGGGAGACTAAAGTGAAGAAAAGACTGTCTTATTTTAAAAATATATACTACTATGACGGATATACACACAATATGAATGTTAATGTTACTATAATGACTGCATTCAAAAGCTATCCTGATTATACAAGAACCTATTTTTAGGTCCACACCCCATCCAGCCTCCCCCTTCAAATAAACTGTCAAAGCTGAATAGCAGAATTTGTAATTTTATCAGATCCCTTTCAAAAAATAAACAGCATATCCTATAGAGTGGTATTATAGAAGCCTGAGGTAGTAAAGTAAACTTTAAGGAACTGTAAAATATGTGGTGACTAGTCCAACAAACATACTTACATCAGGAGGCATGTCACGTGGAGGAAGGCGATGTCTAGGAAGCCGTTCATATTCATATCTACCATCATTCCACATGTCATCTTTTCTGTATTCCACTAAAAAAAGCAGGAAAAATTATTAGCTATAACAAAAATAACACAGAATGCAAAAAAACATCCCCCACTGTGTGAAAATCAGCCCACCAAAAAGTGATATCAAAGTTAATGAGTTATACATAGTTACATGAACAGTTTTTTTCCTGTCCTAGAGAAAACCTGTGGAAGAACTCCCAGGTCTCCACACCAGGCATGATTGTTATAAAAGGGTTTTTGCTCCCTGTATAATTTTAATGTATTTCACACAATGCCAAACCTGAACTAGCCTAAAATGTAACAAAGATACCAACAGTTCTGAAGTGCATCAGTGCCTTCACATAGGAAGTCATCTAATCTATTGGTCCCAACCCAAGCCGGTGCGACCCCCAGCGGGGTCAGGAGAAGGACCCACTCTGGGGGGCGTCACTTTGGGGGAAGTGTGTTCCCCTTTTAGTGACACAAAGCTCCCCGAGCATGCACGGTCCAGAGTCCGTGAAATTAGTGGTCCACGACGTCCAAAAGGTTGGCGGCCACTGGTCTAATCAATGTTTCCTTTTCTTCCTGGACCAGAACCCCCCATACAACCGCCAAAAGTCAAAACTTCATGAGACGTAGGTTTTGACATTTTTTGGAGAGCTGAATGGCAGGGTGTGGGACTTGGCATCAAGAAGAGGGGGGGTCTTGCTGTCCAAATTTCAAAAAATATAAATGAAATGCTAGCTATGTATGGAGAAACCTTTTAAAAGCTCCGAAGGTGAGAGCAAAAGGAAAGGTAAAGGCTAAGCCACGCAAAGTATTCACCAATGTTCCCGTCCTACGGTATTTTTATATCAGAAGACAAAATTCTCAGATCACTTGGTCATCAGCCTGAGAGGCCGTGGTCTACAAATCATGCCGTTCCTCTTTTCTTTGCCTTACATAACCTGCTGTTAATATTAACTTCAATGGAAAAGAGATCCTTCAGGTAGATGGTATCTCCATTAAATCCTCTAATAAAGAGCCACACATAAGTTGTATAACAGCATCAGGAAGAATAACGTTAAACCAGCTCCCAGTTTTCATTCTATTCTGCATTGCTGTCTGCCACCCCCTCAAACCATCCAGAATCTTCCTACATTGCAGAAATCTATTGATAATGCCACTGGATCCTAAATCAGATATACAATCCAAGAGGAATTGTTTTATTTATTAATTACAGTGAACGTTGTAAAGGGAAGAAACCAGGAAAAAAAATATTACCACAACAAACCCCAGCTTTAAACATCAAAAGCTGAAGAACATTTGATATAAGGTCTGCGTTAGGTTATATACGGCTAATGTGGAGGTTAAGGGTAGCATTTAGACCACTGGCCTAAAAACCTGTACTCATTCATTATTCTTAGGCTATGCATCAGTTTAACCAACTCATTTTCAGCACATATATATCAATTTATTAGAGAAAGGAAATATTGCCAACAAAGAATTTATTTAGTCAGCAGTAAGTGACTTCAAACCCGCTTACAAAAGCAGTTCAGGAGTCAGGAAAGACATCAGTATCATTTTTAAATTATTATGGCCACAAATTTGACTGTTTTTCATAAATCTTAAAAAAAACAGACAGCCTTGAAAGCCCTGTGCAATTATTGCAATTCTAAAGCTGGTGCTATGGTGGCTGCCCCCAGTCAGCAGACTATGATTTAAAGTTACATAGGACAATATACACACAGGGAATCCATGTTAATGTGACAACATACTACACTCACAAGACAGGGAATCATCACGTAACTAGATCAGGCAAGGCCTCCCAAAAAGAACTCAAGAAGGGGGAAGTAAATTATTTCAGGTGTCAGTTCCTACCAGGTAAAGCCAGATACTGCAATGAAAACCCTTTAATGTAATAAAACATAGAGCTAATGTACCCAAGCTGCATCCCATAACTAGACAGGCTTATAATGAAGAAATAAAGCCTCTGTAATGTTCACTTTCATTCTAGTCTCCCTGACTCAAACCCCTCTCAAGTATTTTGGTCCTTGATAACAATTCTTCTACTATAGGGTCACATATTAAATAAATAAATAAATACACACACACATACATATATATATATATATATATACACACATACATACATATATATATATATATATATATATATATATATCTTAAACATGACAAAAGCTTTTTTTCTGCACAAAAAAAATTTAGGCTTCATTAAGAAACTGTCCAAATAAGTGTAAAAGTTATACTTACTCCTATAACTTTATTAGCCGTCAAGCAGGAAGAAGCATTCACAGAAATTTCTGTAAGAGAAACGAAGTAGAAATGAATATCAAACACAGTATAGACAGCAATCACATTACACAAACACTGGTATGAGAAACAAAAATATATTATTATTGATAGCACTGGAAACTCCAGATCTAGAACTTCATTTATTGTTAGCTGGACAGACCCCAAGACCCACCTTTCTCAACATTTATAACATGGGGGACACTTGAAATAACTTTCAGGGAACCCCTACTATAATTACTATGTCCACAGCTCACAGTATATTAGTATCAGTGGGAGGAATTCCCCCTACATTGCTGGCCATTAGGATGAATGTCACCCTACAGATAGCCAAAAAGATTATTGGTGTCTGGTAAAGTGACCTCAGAGACACAAATTACACATTGTCCAATGAAGCCCTAGCAACCTCTGGAGGAATCCTAGGATTACACAGAAACCTAGTTGAACACTGCCTTCAACTATCACAGCAATTGGCATTACAAGATGCTCATGTTATGAGCATCCAATACTGAGCCTGAGTGGACAGTTCTGGCATTATGACGTCACTCTGGGGGAAGTGTCTTCCCCTTTCAGTGACACACAACTCCCCGCGCATGCGCCGTCCAGAGTCTGTGAAATTAGTGGTCCACTACATCGAAAAGGTTGGCGACCACTGGTCTAATCAATGTTTCCTTTTCTTCCTAACCCAGAACCACCCATTCAACTGCCAAAACTTATTGGGACATTATAGATTTTGACATTTTTTGGAGAGCTGAATGGCAGGGTGTAGGACTGGGCATCAAGAAGAAGGGGGACTTTATGTCCAAATTTCAAAAAATATAAATGAAATAATAGTTATGTATGGAGAAACCTTTTAAAAGCTCTGAAGGTGAGAGTAAAAGGAAAGATAAAGGCTGAGCCACACAATAAGGTATATGTGCACAATTGTTCACCAATGGCCTAAATGGTCCCATCCTGCCGTATTTTTATATTGGAGGACAAAATCTTTAGATTACTTGATCATCAGCCTCAGATGCCGTGGTCTACAAATCACGTCATCTCTCTTTTCTTTGCCTTACATAACCTGCTTTTAATGCTAACTTCAATGGAGAAGAGATCCTTCAGGTAGATGGTGTCTCCATTAAAGCATCTAATAAAGAGCTGCACATAAGTTATATAACAGCATCAGGAAGAATGACGTTAAACCAGCTCCCAGTTTTCATTCTGTTCTGCATTGCTGTCTGCCAACCCCTCAAACCATCCAGAATCTGCCTACATTGCAGAAATCTATTGATAATGCCAATGGATCCTAAATCAGATATACAATCCAAGACCACTGGCTCAAAACCCTTTGATCATTATTATTAAACAGGAGTTATATAGCGCCAACATATTAGGCAGTGCTGTACATTAAATAGTTGCAAATGACAGACGAGTACAGACAGTGAAACAGGAGGAGAGGACCCTGACCCAAAGAGCTTACAATCTAGGAGATAATTCATTATTCTTAGGCTATGCAGCAGATTAACCATGTCTGCAATGATTTGATATATACACAATATGTGCTGAAAAAGTAATATTGTCAACAAAGACTTTATTCAGTCAACAGCAAGTGACTTCATACCCGCTGACAAAAGCAGTTCAAGAGTCAGGAAAGACATCAGTATCATTTTTAAATTTATTTTACCCCATATTTGACTGTTCATGAATCTTACAAAACAAACCCAGTGCAATTCTTGCAATTCTACAGCTGGTGCTATGCTGGCTGCTCCCAGTCTGCAGGCTATGATAAAAAGTTACATAGGACAATATACACACAGCGAATCCATGTTAATGTGACAACATGCTACATTCACAAGACAGGTAATCATCACGTATCTAGATCAGGCAAGGCCTCCCAAAAAGAACTCAAGAAGGGGGAAGTAAATTATTTCAGGTGTCAGTTCCTACCAGGTAAAGCCAGATACTGCAATGAAAACCCTTTACTGTAATAAAACCTAGGGCTAATGTTGCCAAACTGCATCCCATAACTAGACAGGCTTATAATGAAGACATAAAGCCTCTGTAATGTTCACTTTCATTCGAGTCTCTCTGACTTAAATAAACCCCTCTCAAGTATTTTGGTCCTTGATAATAATACCAATACTATGGGTACACATATTAAATATATATTTATGTTAAACATGACAAAAGCTCTGCACAATACAATTGATGGGCTTTAAAAAAAACAGACATTCTAAATAAGTGTAAAAGTTATACTTACTCCTATAACGGTATTAACTGTCACACAAGGAGCCGCATTCACAGAGTTTTCTGTAACAGAAATGAATATCAAGCAGAGTATAGACAGCAATCACATAACACACATATATATAAAACTGGATGTATGTTCCAACATCACTTGAAAACACATGGAGACATTTCAACCATACTTGCTAAACTTATGGCTGAGACTCATGTGAGTGCACCAGTCATCTTTGTACAGCGCTGTGCTATATGTCAGAGCTATATTTTGATGGATGTATGTGTGTATGTCATCACTAGGAAACGCATCAACACATTTCAAACCAAACTTGCTAGACATATGCTAGATTTCCTGTCCTAAAACAATATATTTATATGTAAGCCTACCTCAGAGGTAAATTTGAGTAAAGAATAAAGACAAGAAAAAACTGGGGTGTGTAGATTGTATTGTATGGTAAGTTATATTAACAATCATATAACACACATTCATTACATATTCATATCATCAGTATTAAACAAAATCCAAGAGTCCCATCCCCTCTGCAAAGCTGTAAGGGGTAATCTATTGGGACTAGTGTTCTAGACACATGAAATCCCTGACTATTAAAAACTTTAGTTGTATGCTTGAGATAGGTGTCCCGACACGTTTTGCCCAAAATGGCTACCTCAGGGGATTTGTGGAACACAAAGTATAAAGTTTTGTAGTTTGTGAAACAAATAAGTACAGGGATCAATTCAACAAGTGGAAAGTATGTTCACATCTGGTCAGATGCTTCCATGAATGGTGGTAAATCATGAGGGAAAGCACCTGGTGGTGGTGCTGAATGAGAGCAGCAAGCCTTGGGTTACACCAGCCAGAGCTGCGGCCCACCCGTCAGACGGGCCAGAGGTTGGGGGCTCCTGATATACGCAACAAACCTCTGGATTTTCCATCCTCCTTGGCTGACAGTTCAATGCTACCCATTAGTCCATCACTTCGTACCTCTCTAGTCACAGGAGACGCATTGTCCTGGAACCAATCTTGGCACTGCAGGTATTTTACAAAATTTCGTTAAAGCGTACCTAAACTCAGAAATAAGTAGACTACCCTTCTATGTAAAGTAAAAGTTCTGTTCATTGTTTTTTTTTTTTTTTTTTTTTTTTTTTTTTTTTTTTTTTTAAGTGCAACACCCTTTTAAAAAATCGCCTAGGCAATGGAATGAATGGGAGCACAAAGCCTCCTGTGATACCTACGTTACACATCCTGGGAGGTATACCAAGGAGCATCTTGGGCATGTGCAGAAGAAGCCTTTTCATGGAAAGGGGAAAAAATTGCTGCTCTCACACATGGGCAGTTAGATCAGCATGTTTTTTTCCAACCTGTCAACCAATCACACGCCTGGGTCGGTTGACGTAGAAATAAGAACCCGGAAGTAGAGGCGAAGATGGCGGCGCCCAGTGTGCTGGTTAAGAGACAGATACCGGGACGACACAGGGACCTGATAGAAAGAATCTTTGGACCGATCAACTGTGAGTTTTTTTCTGTACCCAACATTCTAACACTTCATTACTTTTGAATTAATGTTGTATTAGTGTGATTGTCAGGTACATCCTGCACTAGACGTATGGTGAGCCAGCAGCATGCAGGATCTTCACACAAGCCCTTCCATTACCTGCGCTCTGCATTATTCATCCTGAAGATTGAGAGATTGTGTGTGTGTCATTTCTTAGCCTTTACCCCTTGTTCTGTAACCTGGATTTCTCCTCACATTCTCCCCTGGCACAGATAGAAGGGTGAATCTTCCCAGAAGGGTGAATCTTCCCTGAAGGGACACAGCTAGCAATAAAAATTGACAGAAGCCCTAACCCCTCCTCCCCCACAATACATGGAAACGTAATAAGGAGACACATAGAGAAGCAGCGAACTACAATTATAAAGGCGAATCGCTTCCCAACCTATTGGCCCACAGGATAAAACGTCTGAATGTAATGCAGGGAGTCAGGTCGAGCTGGCCTGTGTACAATGCAGCAGCTCAGATTTGTATACAATACGGATCTACAGGAGCCGAGCACAGCTCTCACACATCGGGGATTCCCCACGCCTGTCAGTGGGCTCTGTGCAATGCCAAGGCCGGGGAAGCGACATCTACTACTACTACTACCACCACCATCATCATCATCATCATCATCATCATCATGTGTCACTTACACCGGCCACAGGTGCAGCCTCCTTCTCCTCTTTATTCAAGCCTTCCTGCTTGCCAGGCTCACATACAACTTCCGGTCATGTGACTATCTGACGTCAGACACCTACAGGCACACCTCTGGAACTTTATTGTTCAATTCGCTAATCACCACTGTGACAGCAAAACATCTCCATTCATATTGCAGTGCTGCTGCTCTATTATTATACCAGTACAATGCAATCCGTAAAACAATAGAAAATCTTCTTGTGTGCTGCATGGTGGCAGTGTAAACTATCAGAGAGACTAAATTATTATTATTAATATTACACAGTATTTATATAGCGCCAACATATTATGCAGCGCTGTACAAAGTCCATAGTCATGTTATAGTTATATCAACATAATTAAAAGGATTAGAATCTTTCCTGGGTGATAGCGAGACTCAACACCCCACTGTACATCTTCATGGCAATTTATAAATGCCAACCCAGCTGGAAGATTATTAGGGCGATAAATGGAAGAAAGAGAAGTTATCCTAAACTTGTCCTTTAATAAAGTCACCAATCCTCCTGTGTACATAGAGTTGTGTTAGATACACACCTTCCTCCTTGTATCAGTGATCACCCCATGGCTCTTCCCAGCAGGTCACAGCCATTCTCAGGAAAACTTGCCCCTGCTGCACTGAGCTCAGATTATTCCAACAGTTCTACAGACAGTTTAACCGTAGGAAAAAAATGAACCATAGTGTGAATGCACACTAATAAAAGGTGACAGTGTTACCTGATAGCTGACCGCCAGTATGCTACAACAATGCCAACTCAGAAGTTTCATGCGTTGCCAGTGTGGAACCATACATAGCGGTACCGTTCATGTCATTCAGGTCAACATCTGACAACTGATAAACTCAATATTCAAGATCATTTTGTGAGGTCACTGTTAATGTGGACCTATCACCACATGTTTAACATGAGTGGCTAACCCTTTAAACCTTCCTGGTGGTCTGATTAGGTCAGTAATTTTAAATGTGATACATTTAAAGTGATACATTGTTTTGAATTTACCACCAGGTTATGCCAGCGCTCCGCCACCACATCGTCACATGTCCCATTGATCACGCCGGGTACAGGAGGCTAGGCGACACAGATGCCGGGTAGGCATCGTTGGAGGATGCTGTGGGCTCCTGGTGACCAGGCAAGCCCTTTACAATATAACTTTGAATGTGGCTCGGGGTTACCGCTTTTGGTACTGAAAATTAACCCTGACCCACACTCAGGATTACCACCAGGGAGGTTATGTAAATGTAGAAATGTGTTTTTTTTCTTTATTTCTTTTACCATTCTTGGGGAGGACCCCTTATGAAGATGAAACATGCAGCCTTCTGGGATACCTACATCACATATTCCAGGAGGCTGCACATGCATCATAAGAAAAAAAGATCTCTTGCATGCTCAGTGAGATCACACTTTTTTTTTACATTTTCAGGAAGATGCATCACCCAATCTCACACCTGTGCAGCACCAGATTGGGTGATGTGAGCAGAACCCGTAAAAAGAACAAAGAAAATGGCCACGTCTGCTGTTCTGTTCACGTTGGAAAAAAGAAGGAAGCAGGGACGGCACAGGATCTACTGAACTCAGATTGACGAGGAATCAAAGGTTTTACAAATGTAAAGGTATGTGTTTTTTTCATGAATGTACTGCTGTAAGGGAGTGAGTGGGATACATTTGTGGGTCCTGACAACCACCAGCCAATGGGAATGCTCCCCATTGTGTACCTTCAACATACCTGCCAGACACTGTTCATAGGGAACACTTTTTGGCTCAGTGTGTGCAGGCAAATGACACATCCCTATCATGGCCCCATAGCAAAAATATGCAAAAAATAAATAAAAAAAGAAACGATTGGGTAAACTAAGTGTTTTTTTCACAAAAACTTTTACAATACTTTTATAATATTACAATACTGTGTGAAAGGTTTTGTATAACGTAACACTTTTTAATAGTTATAGAGGTTTATATATCCACTGCAAATGGGAACAACTGAGGAGGGAAAAGGGGCAATGCCTCCAAATCAGGGATAATATCATGTAGTAACCTCCTAGATTGTAAGCTCTTCGGGACAGGGTCGTCTCCTCCTCCTGTGTCACTGTCTGCATCTGTCTGTCATTTGCAACCCCCTATTTATTATACAGCACTGCGTAATATGTTGCGCTATATACATTATTACATACATTATTACATACATTATTACATACATACATGGCGCTATATACATTATTATATACATTATTATTAATAATAATAATAATAATAATAATAAAATATTATTGTTGTGTTATAGCTGTGTTTGAAGGACAAGAAACCTCATTTATTATTATATAATTCTGGATGATAAATCTGCTCCCTTATATCTATATTGTACACATTACTCAGGGTGTGGAGGTGTACAAAGCAGTAAATTACTTTCCCTCCCACAGCTCAGGCAGCCATTTTCTTGGAGACCCATTATTTGCCTATGGGAGCAGCTGCAGGGAAATGGCTCCTGTACTGCAGACGGAAGTAGAGCTGTGGTGTAACTCTAGCGGCTGAATGCCGTGGGTTGTGTTGCCGGAAGTGAATGTTAGAGTAGAATGGTGCAGGGGTAAGGATTCATGGAGGTTTGGTTTTAGAAACACAGGTAAGTGCTTTTGTTTTGTTTTTTTTAGCTGTAGGTGGTTATTAGGAAAAGATTTTGTGGTGTGTGTGATGTTTGTCTGAGGTTAGCATTGATGTGACATGTATGATAGTTTCAGAGCTGATGTCTGCATATTCTGTAACACTGCTGTCAGAGAACACTAAACTAATGTCCATGCCAACAAGTTATATGTCTGTGATCTTTAATGAAGTCTTGGTAATTTGTATTTATCTTGCTAGTTGTCTGGCCGGCATGCTTATCCTTTGTCTTCAATATCTGCTGAATTAAATATTTGGCTCAGGTGGTTTACCTGTGCCCAGATCTCCGCACCTGCCTGCACCCCTCTGAGCCCTGAATATTGTCATACCAAGTATCAGTGTGCATAGATGGCACACCTATCCCTATAGAGAGGAATGGATGAGCCAACGCTGCCCTCCAAGTAATCTTTAGGCTAAGTGTTGATCACCTCTACAGCACTCCCTGGTTCCTGCTGCTGACATTGACATCACTACTGTATCCTGTAACAACATGGAGGTCAGCTGGAGGGACCAATGTAAGCTTTGGGACCCATGAGACTGATGCACCCAGAAGTATCAGTTCCCTGCAGATCTCAGAGGAATGTTTCTATATCACCAGCATTACTGCAAGCAATTGCAGACACATGCAGGAGATACAAACTGCAAAATACTCTATAGGGTTATGTAAACATAGAGATCCTCAGATTATAGTTTATTAGTTATGTTATGTATGTGTTTGAAAAAGAAAAACAAGATATTACTTTTATTTTTTCTGTATTTTCTGGATTGACAAAAATATAATTTTCTGTTTCTTTTTGTAGGTACAATGAGTGGTGGTCTTGCTCCCAGTAAGAGTACTGTGTATGTCTCTAACTTCCCTTTCTCCCTCACCAACAATGATCTACACAGGGTAAGTGTACAACATGTACTTGTGTAATATCACTGTATGATTGAAAAGCAAAGATGTCAGCTTCTTTTCTTTTTTTCAGATTTTTTCAAAGTATGGGAAAGTAGTAAAGTAAGTTTATTTTTTTTAATCAATGAAACTGTACAAATGTCAATATCCAACTGAAAAAATTATAAGCTGGCCAAAAATTTCATGCCTACTAAGAAACAAGGAATGATAGTAATGTGGAACCTGTGATTAAAGGTGATAGGAGCTGTACGGCTTACAGTATTCAGATCAAATGTCTTAAAGTAAAATCCCATTTTTAAGACAATTGGGTCTGATTCATTAAGACTCTCCAAGGCTGGATAGGATATACTTTCATCAGTGAAGTTGGGTGATCCAGCAAACCTGGAATGGATTTGTACAAATTCATTTGCTAGCAAATGTTTTGATTCCTGTACCAGATCTATTCCAGGTTTGCACCAGTTTCACTGATGAAAGTGTATCCTCTCCAGCCTTGTAGAGATTTAATGAATCAGGCCTTTTGCTCCAAAATGCTGCACCGTCCTCTTTATTTTTGCCTTTATGTATAGGATCCTGTAAGATGGACTGATGCCCTTGCTGTTGGCTTAATGTCCCCCCCCCCTATAGTTTGTTAACATGCTATTGTACATCCCTGGGGTGTAGTTGGGTGACTCGATCATAGATTTTTTAAATTAAACAATGTTGAGAATAGGCATATTGTAAATCTTGGAGCAAGAAAATGTTACAAACGTTTAACTGTTCTTTGCCCAAATGTCTGACCATTCTCTGTCTTGACAAAATAATATCATGCATACATTGTGTTTTTTTTTTCTAGAGTCACCATTTTGAAAGACAAAGAAACCCGAAAAAGTAAAGGAGTTGCATTTGTTTTATTTTTAGATAAAGAAGGTGCACAAAACTGTACTAGGTCATTAAACAATAAACAGGTATGTTCCTGGATGGTATTACTATATGCAAGTTACTAATATTTTTGTCTAGATCTAGACTCATAAAATGTATTTGTCATGCAGCTGTTTGGCAGAGTACTGAAAGCAAGCATTGCTATAGATAACGGCAGAGCAGCAGAGTTTATCCGAAGACGTAATTACACTGACAAGTCCAGATGTTATGAATGTGGGGTAAGTCAAATCTGAACATTATACTAAAGCAGTGCTTCTTTTACAGTAATTTTCCAAAGGACCTAACAATTCTTTTATAGTGACATTATTTTTCTATTTGTATTGAAGGATACAGGTCACTTGAGCTATGCTTGTCCCAAAAATATGCTAGGTGATCGTGAGCCTCCACAGAAGAAGGAAAAGAAGAAAAGGAAAAAAATGGCAGAGGTAGAAGAACTGTATGTATTTCCATTATGTCAGTTGACTAAATGTAAAATGAACAGTATTACATTACATGATTGGTACTTACAAAACGTATTGCATTTCAGACCTGAAGAAGACCAGAGTGAAGATGAAGGTGAAGATCCATCTCTTGATAGCCTCAGTCAAGCAATAGCTTTTCAGGTACACATACACGTATTTATTTGTTTGTTTGTTTGTTTATAGCTGTTATATAAAAAATAGTTGCTTGATGTTTTTAATTTATTTACTTGCCTATAGGTATCACTAGGTCTAGGATCCCTGTCCAATCACACTGCTGTTGATGATGAACATTGTCTTTACCCATTACTATTGTAAAACAATTATGATTTAAAACATAGACATAGTGGTAGACATTATTATCTCCCTCTCAGTCCTGCTGCTCCCTAAATTCTTCGAGCTGTCTCTTGGAGTTTGGGAAGGGTTGTCAAGGCCAGTGGCATGAAATATGCATGAAGATAATAAAAATAACCACTTTTTGATGTCTAAACCAGACCGCAAATGTATATTTTCTGTTCTAAATTACTTTAAGTAAAATGTTTATTGGCACTAGATTATTAGGCGGTTTGAATTTATTTTGTTGTTGTATTGCCAGCCATGCAAATTCAATGATTGGTCCATCCCAAAGCAGTTTTGTTATGTTGGCTCCTTAGCTCTTCTAGTCATCTGCTTGACTTCAGGGGCCTCCAACATTAAGGCTTACACACTTTTTGCTTACGCAATTTTTGTCACTGGAAACAATCTTTTATGACCACTGTACACATGTCACACGTGAGCGAGAGAGAGATCACAGCGAAAAAGCAAAATTGATTCTCAGGGACAAGTGAGGGCATTGACAGTAACTGGAGTGGTGTATGGGAGTGTGGGCACCAAAATACCCCACACTGCCTGAGAGGTTTGTTTGTAGTACAGGTATATGTTAAAAAATATGCCAACTTTGTTTGTTTCATAGATCCATTGGTAGAATGAAAATTAGAGGATATGTAGAAGTGCCCTGTATCCTCATTTGTTTTGAAAGGCAAAGACTTGCATATTTATTATTATCCTTATTTTCATTTTAGCAAGCAAAAATTGAAGAAGAAGCAAACAAATACAGGCAGACCATAGGCAATGCCTCCACATCTGATGATTCAAGAAAACCAAGAATAAAAAAGAGTGCATATTTTAGTGATGAGGAAGAACTGAGTGACTGAATTCATTCCTCTGTTAATTACTGTACATGTGTTATGTATATAAATATATTTTGATGTGAATGTCCCTTTGGTATTAAACAGGCTTTTTTTAACCTATTTGTGATGTAACATTAATAAAATGATATACGGCTGTTTATTCTATAAATGATTGTGGACATCTCAATCTCAATTTTTCTAGCACCAAATTCAAAGCAAATATTTGGCAGTTGTAAGCAACATCGCTTTCTGCTCAGTTGCTTTATAGATAAATTTGCAGCCCAGTGTTATAATTCTGATTTACTTTTTCTAAGTTTGCTAAACGTAATCACAGGTTACCTCTGTACTACATAACATCTGCATGATAAGACGTTTAATACTGACAGAATGACCAGGTAGAAATAAAGAAACAAGCCTGGGAAGAAAATTGATGTAGTCAATAAGAACTGGACATATGTTTTTGTTCTTGGGTTTAGACCCACCCAAGTTTAATAACAATAGCATAAGCAGGTGGTTTGCAGTAATAGGTATACACCTAAGACACCTCACCATCACACTAAGATCATATTTTAAAGACTGTTTGATGGTCTGTTTAAATTATTTTCAGTAATATGTTAAATGTTATTGTGTCGGTTACAGAACAAATACATAAAACATCTGCCACTAATGATATGATGCAGCTTTTTAACATTTAAAGTTGCAAATATTGGACTAAGCCAATATCATGTGTCCTACATCAACACGCCTGTGTTAAAGCTTTGTATTGTTTGCTTCATATCACTTTTTTTTTTAAATGCCTTGATTTTTTTACCAGTTTATTGTAAATTTAGACTCCTGCCTTAAATGCATCATTGTAAAATTAGATATATACCCATATCACAATAATGAATAGGCTTAGGTGTGTGCATCTTGATCAAGCAATCATGTCCTAACAAAAATTCAGTTTTTGTTATTGGTGTCCCACAACTAGTTTTCTTTATTTACTGTTTTAATGGTCTGGACTAAAACTGGGCAATTAAGTTTGCCTTAAAGAAGGCTACCATCAGACCGAAATCTAATGCAAAAACGAAGAGTCAGATAACCTCTGAACTGGAGAACTTGAATCTGAGATCAGAGAGTAGGATGTTGGTCATGTGGAAGAAACACAATGACTGTGTCCAAAACAAGATATGGATACTCCAGATCAGTGTTTCCCAACCTTTTTAACATGGGGACCCTTGCTATAAATATTGCTATAAATATTATATTCACAATTTACAGTAGATTAATGTGATGATCAGTACGAAGAAAGTATGCTAGATTTCTGGCCAGTGGGATTAATATCACCCTTACAGATAGCCAAAAAGATAATTGGTATCTTTCAAACTGACTTGATAGGAACAAATTACTCATTGCTCAAGGAACCCCTAGCAACCTCTGGAGGAACCCTGCTCCAGGTGATGAATCACACCCCTTTTAGGGGTTCCTGTTAAGGTGAGAAACTGCCACATTTACAGTGGGGGAAGCTAATTTACAGCAATCTTCCCCAAATTAGTGCAAGGCTAGAGACCATTTGAAAGATTATAACAGATTGTCAATCCCTATAGAGAAAAACTGAAAATCAGTGAAAGGGCTTTGCAGTCCTATAGACTCTCCTAAAAGAATCCGGACCGGACACTGCACTGGTAGAAGCGAAGTTCTGACCCTTCGGATTTAAAGTGGTAAGCCCTGCAATCAATTGGAGACAAAATAATCTGTTTTAATGTGGGAATAATAGCAAAGACTGGGCTCCTCAAGAACAAGTTCATTAGACAGAAGCTGCTAAGGCTGCAGGCAGATCAAATAGAGAACCTGCAGTGACAGGCACACATTTGCATTAGGCCATTGAAGTCTTAGTAAGCAAATAATGATTTTAGTCAAGGATTCTGGCAGGGCAGAAGCCATACCTAATGGAACCAAGGCATAGATTCTTCATCATAGGGCAACATGGTTTTAGGCTGCAGGTGATACATTGCACATAGACCTGGAAACATTGAGGGTTCATAAGAAACAAAAACAGCTAGTAGCACGTTGTGGGGAAGCGTCTGGAGGGGACCAATGTCTGTGTAGGTTGGCAACAGCAATGCGTTCCATGTGGATCTTGGCAAACAACAGCAACAGAGGTAGAAGCATTCTAGAAACTGATGAGGGAGCACACATGGCACTGCACCTAACAAATGGAGGCACTGCACAGTGCCACAATAGTAATCTCTTCTTTGCGGACATTTCTAAAGGTGCCCAATGACCTATGCAAGTAGCCCCAGTACTCAGCCTAACTGACCTACTCATGGAGTCTTCAGAGATGGGGAAAGTACTGATGACTGGAAAGACTGACCAGCATGGAGTAAGAAAAATGCCTCTCCCCCTACTCATTGCCTGAAGGTTCAAATCCAGTCCATCCACAACATCCAGTCCGGTGAGGTTTATGTATGGCACTCCTATGTCAGGTTGATGGCAAACCAGAAAGCTGGCATTGAGCTGACCAGTTAGGTGTAGAAACGTATTGGTTGAAAAAAAGGATTCTAGTAAAATAGGTACAAAACCAAGGTGAGGAAGGGGATCTAACCTCCTAGGACAGGGGTGCCCAAAAGTTGGATCGCGATCTACCGCTAGATTGCAAAGGCAACGCGAGTAGATCGCGGAGCCTTGCCTTTCAAAATAAACTCTACTGCGCACAGGAGATATTAAGGCCAAGTTTTTATTGTTGGTAGATCATTTTGACTTGGCCATTTTAAAAGTAGCTTGCAAGCCCAAAAAATGTGGGCACCCCAGTCCTAGGACAATATGCATGCCGGTAGGAGGAGGGGTAATGCTGGGCTGGCCTACAGTTTTTTGTTTGCCTTCAGGCAGTAGTATGACCCAGGGGTGAAAGACTTCCTGTGCCTCTCCATGGAGGACAAAGACATATTTGGTCATGTTGGTTGGGGGTGATCACTCTCTTCTCCTGGTATCATTGGGACATCTCACCACTAAAATCACAGACAACAAGCCGGTAAAAGTTCTAAGCTTTATTTCCTCTCTCCTAAATGTAAAAATATATAACAAAGAATTGTGGTATATTGCAGAACACTTTCCAGATTAGTCCTGGCCTGACAAATGTTCAGGGATGAGTAGCAGACACAGTGGGGGCATGCAATGATCTGTGACAACCCAAGGCTGCGTTGTAAGGCATTTGCTGAGCAGTGTCACCCTATAACAGGAAGTGCTATCCCCATAGGGCAGGATCACAAGACAAGCTCATGGCAGGGCACCTATAGGTTCTATAAGACAGCTGTGCTGATCAGAGACGTAGCACACTTTTGTATTGGGGTTTCCATACACTTTATGATGTATTACTGAACATGTATCATGTGAAAAGGCCGGATGTCTGTGTGAATAGAAGAGTATTGGTTATCTCCCGGTTCGCAGTCATGTTGTATTAGTACACACGTATTATAATTCCCATTATACCCCTCTCCGTGCTATCTCTGTGCTGCTTGCAGTGACTGCGCTCTGCTCTCTCCATTTCCAACCTCCCCGGCTGTCCGGGCTCAGCGATGGGCGCCCTGTGATTGGCCGAACTGGGTCACGTGCGGCGGCGGACAGCTGGCTCCGGCTGATCGCGGTCGGCGCAGCCGCTTGCTCCCGCCTCGCTGTCCGGGCCTCACAGCTGGGCCTCCGCATCTCCTTCTCCGCCACAGCATGGGAGACAAAAAGAGCCCTACAAGGTAAGAGGTGATGGGGGACGCGGCCGGCGGACCGGGGAGGTGGGCGGTGTGTTTTAGCGCTCGCCGTGCGGCAGAGGCCCCGGCAGATGAGTGCAGGCCTTGTTTTGTGCTGTCTGACTGCTATGTCTCCCTGCAGACCGAAGCGGCAGCCGAAGCCCTCCTCAGACGAAGGCTACTGGGACTGCAGTGTTTGTACCTTCAAGAACAGTGCCGAGGCCTTTAAGTGCCTGATGTGTGATGTACGCAAGGGAACCTCCACCCGGTGAGTCTCACATCTCCTGCCTCCATTACCCGGGTCTGACCCGGGCTATATCCCAGCCCTGATATGGGCTACAATACATGGGATGTACATTACCTGCTTGGCCAGAGAATCACAACATCACCCACAGGGCCCATTCACAGCCCTCCACTGCTGTGCTGCCATTTGTTGTCTATGGCAACTTCATCCATGTGTATTATGGTATCTTCATCCAAGTGTAATATGGGAACCCTTAGTAACTTCATGTGTGATATGGTAACCTTCTACTGTGCACTATGCCAGGAAATAATGTAGATGTGATTATTAGATGTGATTATGTGATAGTGTTAGTCTATGGGAATGGGCTGCCTCCATACAATGCATGGGATGAACAGTAGAAAGTGCAGCGCTATATATTACAATGGGGGAATTTACTGCTCAGTCCAGGTTTATTCCTCTGATCATTTTCTCTGGTGCTGTATGTGTCTGCATGGCTTGCCTCTGTACATTGTACACATCACTGGGGTGTTATCATCATCTTTGGGTAACAGGAAAAGTTGGTGGGCATGGAGCTAGGCTACATACAAATGTGCAATGGTTCTTGTCTGATAATCGGTTCTGGAGCAATATCGGATGAGAATGTGGCGTGTGTACAGCACGGATCCACAGACGATGGACGGCGATCTTAATGGGAGTGAATGGGGGAGAGAGAGCAGCAGGGTGCCGCTCCGTCGTTCTCCCCCCCCCCCACATGGAGCAGAATGGTGCTGTATGTACAGCACTCGTTCATGCGTCGTGCAGTCCTTAGTCGTTGGAAAGGATCATCAAAGATCCTTTCCAACAATAATTATTGCACGTGTGTACATAGCCTAAGTATGTAAAAAGACCAAAGCCTCCTACAGATGTCTGATGAAGGATTATCAAAGAATTGTTACTGGAAACAATCTTTGCTGGTCCCTTCCAGGGGCAGATGAATGAACGAGCGCTGTACACACTCCTATAAAGAGAGGGGGAAGGACTATAGAGCAGAACCCAGCTGTGCTTTCCTTATTTATGTGTTGTTGTAGATTATTGAACAGCATCAGGGGACCCCTGTACACTGTGCCAGATTTTCACCCAAGATAAACGATGGCATTTGTCAGGGGCAAAAATCTTCTCTTTTACTCCAACACAGACCATTCATTGGCTGAAATTCAATTTTTATAGCAGCATATTTTTTTACGGTCCTATTTGAGAAATGTGTTTTTCCACCACTGTGAAATACTTGGTGCATCCAGGTATGGAGGAGGGTAAGCAACTTTCTACCATGCCCTTCACCAAGCCCCTGCAGTGTTCAACCCAGAAATTATTTTAGACTGGGTGGGAATAAACTGTTGATGGGTGGCAGCCCCTATATTGTGACCCAGCTCATCAGTAACTACCCAAAAACAGCCAGGGGGGTTACTGAAGTGAAGTGTAAATGGAGCCTGGTACAGACGGGTGTTCAGCTTTAAAGAATATTGTTTATTATTATATACCATAAAAAATACAAATATTTTACAAAACCTATTAACTTGTATATGGTATTGTGGACCTTACTCATTACAGCCACAGGCTATGCTTCTGAATTTGCAGTGCTACAAGGAGGTTATGCTTTACAGTTCTATAAGGGATGGTGGGCAAGCAAAAACTTTCATCCATCATTCTTGGAAGTATTACAATAGGAAGATTGTAGCTCTGCAAATTTGAAAAGATTACAAGTGTTACAGGGTCTCTTTAAATTAGATAAACTTGCTTATAATTTACTTATGTCATGTGATTTAAAGGTTTAATAAATCACTGCTTCAGTATCCGCAAGAACCTACTTTGCACCACACCAGGTGGTTGTATGTTCTGCTCTAAGTACTTAAGTCATTTTTAATTTACCAGGTTGCAGGATTGTGCTCTTCCTTTTATGTTCCTTTAAACCAACTCAAAGTACAAGTGGCCCGATTCATTTGTGTATGCAAAATGTGCTGGTAATAAAAGGCATATCATGATTTTCTTTTATCCATAGTTATGTTTTGCTCCTTAGCTTTCTGGTACATTATCCAATAGCTACAATAGCAATTGAGGCACCTTGGATACTTTTGACTAAATGCCTGAAAATGTTTTCAGTGTCAGTAGTTCAATTGAAAACACCCATAATGTTTAAAGAATACCTTTAGTAAGAGAAAAACCAGGCTTACATTGCTCATCTCCTTTCTGAATCACTTATCCACAAATGTATGCTCTGTGTAAAGTCAGAGTGATCTCACACCTAATGATCTGCATTTTTGTTCCATGTTAGTGAATCAGAAAGCTATTGGATCATGATTATTATTATCTTGTATTTATATAGTGCCGACTTATTATGCAGCTCTTTAGTCATCGACAGGTCATTAGCTCTCTCTCAAGGGGGCTCATAATCAAATGTCACTACCATAATCCTTTAGCATTAACACAGTCTAAGGCTAATTTGGGGGGAAAAGTCAATCAACCTGCATGTTTTTGGGATGTGGGAGGAAACCTGAGTGCCCAGAGAAAACCACACAAACACAGGGAGAACATACAAACTCCATGCAGATAATGTCTTGGCCAATATTTTACCCCGGTGCTTCAAAGCCCACAGAGCTAGCCACTGAGCCAAACATGCTGCCTGATCGTCATGTCAATCATTTTCTGATGGCAATGGCAAATTTTTAGATTATTTCAGTACATATTTCAGTTCTTGTAAAAAGTGACTTGTCCCTACAGGGACGTTACAGTTAAATTGGAACTAAACTTGTTGGTAGGTGGTGAGCTTCTGCCAAAATTAGCAAGTGTGCACAGCATACTAACTGATTATGGCACATAGTTACCTTGTGCTGTCACCCTGCAGCGATGACAGGTCCAGGACCGGTCATTGTTGCAGAGATGGGCACCGCTGGCTTTACAATTAATTTACATTGAGACGATGATCCTGTTCATGGATTGGAAGTGCAGAAGTACAGCAGCTGTCTCTGTGTGTGATGATGCTGCATAGTTTAGAGCAGAAACAAAAAGCCACCGGAAGCCAGGGAGTTAGATTTTTGACAATAAAGACTTTGCATTGCATGTTTTTTTTTTTTGTCAAATACTACCTCTGGGTGTTTTTTTGTTTTCTCAGTTTAGGTCCACTTTAAGTTGAGCTGTAGGCTCTTCTGTAGCTCCTTTTTGAGTCAGTATAGTCTTCTCCCTGATCCTTTTTTTAAGCCAGGTGGGAAGAAACTGTAGATGGGTGGTGGCCCCTGTACTGTCACCCAACTTTTAGGTAACCATTCAAAAGACAGCTGGGTGCTTACTGAAAGGTGCCGCAATTTGCTGTGGGCATGAACTCCTCAAGAAAAACTAAATGCCAGTGGATGTGTGGGATCTCCTTTATACATGTTTGAATAAAGTTAATTTTTTCAGTTCTTTCTATACCTTCTAGCCTCTGGGGGCTCCCACCATGAAAGTAAAATTGAAAAAGGGTCTTTTCTAGGGTCCAGAAGTCAGGAGACCCAACATACAATATGTTATGAAGATTGAGAGAATATTCCCACATAGACATTGGAGTTTTTTTTTTTTACTTTAAAATAGGAGATAAAGTATCGGAGAATTTGTAAACTCAGTCATGTAAGATGGTTTTCCCACCATTGGCCATGTCCATAACCTGTGTACAAAGTGCATAAAAACAATTGCTATAACATTTTTGTGAAAGAAATTAATAAAGCAGTGCTCAACCCAGATTTTTTTGGGTTGGAAAAAAATGTAGGCGGGTGAAGGTCCCTGTATTGTGACCCAACTCCTTAGTAACCACCCTTAAGTGCCGGGTGGTGTGCCAAGCTAAAAGGATCTATGGAGAACACTGTAAATGATAAAGTGCTTTAAATTATATTCTTACAACCCCATCCTTGCCTATCCAAGATTTTTGCTGTACTGACAAGTGCCATCAAGTGACCTCTCTAAATTACATTTTATTTTGTGGGTGGAGAAGTGGTAAAACATTTGCTAGCAAATTAAAGAAATCCATTCCAAGTTGGCTGGGTCACCCAGCTTCACTGATGAAAGAAATATGTAAAAGTATGTGTTACACCTTTCTATCTGTTAGGTTTTATATATCAGGACAATAAACGCCATCGGTATGACTTTACCAGTCTCTCACATGGTTGTGGAGGAATTTTGGACTTTTCTTTACAATGTCGCTTCAATTCATTGAGGGTTGTAGGTATTCATTTATGCACAGCTATCATTTGGGCCTAGCACATTTTTCTCACTGTAGAATGGTAAACTTCATATTGTTTGAAAATGGCCAGATAACTTTTCCCAGATTAATAGGTAGCAGTAGTTGCCCCTCTAAAATCATTAGTGATGTTTTTTCTCCTTGGTGTTGTGTTAACACATGCCAGAAAGCTCCACACCAGCAAACTACCAGGAATTGTTTTTACCTTTAACTTAAAGAGCCGCTAAGGCTCCAGTAGCTTTTTTATAATTATGTCCTGATATTTAAACCCATAAAATTAGGAGGTTGTACTCTCTCTTTCACATGACTGTATATCAAGAAGTTTTAGTGTGCTAATGTTTAGCTTTTTTTTTTATGTTATGCAGGAAACCTCGACCAGTTTCTCAGCTGGTGGCACAGCAAGTAACACAGCAGTTTGTACCACCCATGCAGACAAAGAAAGAAAAAAAAGATAAAATAGAGAAGGAAAAGAGTGAAAAAGAAACACCAATAATTAAAAAGAACAGTAATAAGAAAACAAGGTATGAACTACTATTTATATAAGTGTTTTTTTTCCCCAGATAGAATTATTTTGTAACTGTTGTATGTTATCCCAAATCAATACTAGAATCAATATGCAGACAGGTACATAAACTGTTCCACCAAGATTAGTCCAGCGTTTTCTTCCTGGACCAATGATCTTCAATTTATTTTACAATTTTTGTACACAGTGTGAAATTTTGGAAAACTATTTCAGTAAAACATCACTTTCTAAATCCCTTCTGTCTAATATTAAATATACTACATTTCTTCTGTCTGCTCTAGGCCCCGATTGAAAAATGTGGATAGAAGTAGTGCTCAGCATTTGGAAGTTACTGTGGGAGACCTAACCGTGATTATTACAGACTTTAAGGAAAAAACTAAATCCCCACCTGCATCTAGTGCCACATTAGTGGATCAGCACAGTCAAAGTGGATCCGGCTCTGAAAACACTGAGAGAGGAATATCCAGGTCATCTTCGCCCAGAGGAGAGACGTCATCTGTAAATGGGGAATCGCATTAAAGTTCTCCTCACCCTTTCTAGTCATTAACTGATATTGTGACAAACATCTTCTGCCAATAGTCACCACAGTTACATAGGGGAAAATCTAATGCTAATCTTATATTTTTCTGACGAAAAAATGGTTAGGTATGCACTTATTTTTTTAAGTCTACATTTGTAAGTGCACATTGGAAGATGCAGCTTTCAGGTAAGTGACACCAATTCATGAGACGGGTTTCTATAAAATAAAGATCACATACTGCTGATCTGATCTTGTCAAGATTTCTAACTTGTTTAACTACTAAAATGTTTAAGTAGATATGATGTGTTTACTGGATGCTGCAGCCAAGAGCCAAGTGATAGCAATACAAGCTTCCTAAAGAGCTGATAACATTCAGGATCACCATCGCTGGACTGTGTATGTTTTATACTCTTGAATATGCTTAGATTTTAGGAATATATTATTACTTTCTGTAGATACCCTTTACACAACATCATTTTAATTAGATTTCTTTAAATGATAAGTAAATCTGTAATCCATGTTTTAGACCCCTAAAGGTAGCCAAACAATTCTTACACAGTGGTAAAAAATCTATTCGATTAGGGTTCTGGGACTGGTTTTGAAAATGGCAGGACTGTTCTGTCCTTACAGCCTGTTGTAAAATGAATCACCATCTTCCCCAACGGGAAAAGAAAAACCTAATTGATTCACCATTCCCTACTCCATATAAAATGTGAAGTGTTGGCTTTTGGTATTGTATAAACATTGGCAGTTTGCCCCAGTATGGTGAACTTTCACATTATAATCACAAATTATAAAAAAAATGTATAACATTATGAAATGTTTATACATCATCTTTAGTTAATGTAGGAAATGTCCTGCATTTCCACAACTGTAAACTGCATGTCTTTTCTCTTCATACCCAAAGAAAAACCAATGTTCCTATTACCACCTGATTGTACTGTATGGCCACCTTCTAGTGGTAGTTTTATAGACATAGGTGGGAAGTTTAGCTTTTTTATCTACATGTGCAGAAACTCCTGACCAAAACCAAGAAAACATTTGACATGGTTCTATTTTCCAAATTAAAGGGTAAGGGCTCCCCACGCTATAACGCATGGGATAATGTGTGTTGATGTGATCTAAGAGCATTGAGCTGTGTTGAATTTTTTGGCTTGAATAAGAATGGCAAAATGCAGCATATAGGATAATTTCCAACCAACTGTGATGTATTCGTGTAAACGGGTCCTATTGAAAACAATAATTTTTATTTTTTTTAATTTTTTATATTTGCCTGTGCTGGAAAGTTAGCAACAGGGCATGATGGTGTATCCAGTGTTAAGAAGCTCTAATAGAATTGTATCTTGGATAAAGCTCAGCAGGTATTTACTTGAACCGTGCATTTAAAGGTATAGAAGCCCTGTTCATTTTTAGGTGTTGCTGACCGTTTAAGGTGGAATACTACTGTGCGTATATATAAATGTATAGAATACTTTCCAAACATTCTTTCTTGCATTTCATGCTTGTAATTACATTAAAAAACACACACCACCGATATTCTGGATGGGAACCTGAAAATAGCTTAAAGCCAAGCTTCAGCCAATAACTTTTCATTTAGCACTGGTTAGAGTCTTTTTCAGATGATCATTGCTCTTTGTGTTACTCTCTAAAAGTAACGGGAAATCTTTCCTGTTGTGATACAAAGGCATTTACAGTGGAGAATGGTTAGAACTTGTGAAATGTTTGAATTGCTGTCTTCTACTTTTTAAAGTAGTGACCACATCTTCTCTTTTATGTAACGGTGTCAGAGAAATGGGAAGAGAGAGTAAATATCCAGAATTGGGTCACAGGCAGAAATAGAAGGACTCTTACTCCCTCACCATCCAAAGTGAAAACAATTGGTTGGAGCTAAGCTTTAATGAGATTAAAAAAAATTGTTGTACAGATTCTTGATGCTCTTTTTGTATAAATGCAGCTTGATTACAAATCTATATCCCAAAATTTAAAGATATGTAATTGGTGGAGCTGCAGGTTAAAAAACCTGTGCTGATGAAAACAAAGTATTCTGCCATTGCTGACCTCCTAAAACCAGATGTCCTTTGCTACAATACAATGATTCAGTGATCTGGAAGAGGCATGCAGTTGGTGAAGTAAGAACACATGACCTGTGCGTGCACTTGTTTGATGTAATCTACTAAAGAATTATCAAAGCCATAGGTGTCACTTAACAGCCAGGCAACTGGATCTTTCTAAAGGGGAGGAAAGTAATAGCAGCTTACATGTTCCTGTCAGTTCGGGTTTTGTTTCATATACCAATTTCTGAATACAGAGTATACACTATTAAAGGGAGAATGCAGTTACCCACAAAACTGAGCTTTCAGCCAGACTCCGGAATTCTGTTCTAAACTTCCCTTTATAGCCAACCAATGTTGGTGAACCAGTATATTTTTGTGAATTATACAGCCAAGGTAAAAAAAACATACCCCCTTTTAAAATCAAACTGTATTGAATATTAAATGAAAGTATTGTCACATCATACTGTAAATATGTTTTTTTTTTACATAATTGACAAACTAAGCTTGTGAATGGGCTGAGTTGGTGGAAAAATATAAACTGTAATATTGTTTCCTTGAATAAGGACGATATACAATGTGTAGGTATAATCTCCTATTCCACAATGTGTAATAGTACAAGTGAAGGCGGACAATGGATTCCCCTTGAATAGGACTGTTTTACATTAGTCCCTCATATTGGTGATATACACTAAAGCCCTCTGTGTACAAAATATTTTCAGGCACAAAAAAGGTTTGAGCACACATTTGTAGTCTTAAATGTTACAAATTCATGTTGAAGTGCCATGGAGATGTGGTTGATCATTTTGTTATGCAGTGTTATTAGTAATTCCATCTTCACTTTTAGGTTAGTGAGTACTAACACTTCTTAATAGATTTTTACAGGCATGTTTTGAAAAAAAAAATATAGTTCAAGCTGCATAAATATGTATTATTTGGTTGGAAAATTGTGATGCATAGTTTTATGTATACAGCTCAACAAATGAATTTAGTTAACTTTTACTGCTACAGGAATCTCAAAGTAACTATTTTAAATGCACCTGCTGGTACTTGGTGTGATTTAAATAGGAAAAAAATATAAATAAAGCCTTTGTATGAAATGTTGCCATTTATTTTCTTTTTTTATTAAGTGTATTTTAGGCAACTGTTACTTTGGATTTTGCAGATGGCTGTAACAAGTTGTCATGTATTAAAACGCTGGCTGGTTTGGTTTGCTTTGCTGTTTTTTATTGTTTGTGTATTTTATGGTCAAAACAAAATTCTGCATTTCAAGTTAGTATTTTGCTGTTGTCAACAGAGTAATAATTTAGAATCCTTTATTATATATATTTTTTTTTACCCAAAGCTATGTGTTTTTATATGTTCTGTTTTTACTTCCATTACTTTAATGCTATAAAAAACGTTACACATCAGGGAAAAGGAACTGAATTTTTATACATTTATTTTTTTTTTTTTTTGCTTTTGTACTGCCATTTTTTGTCTGTCAAACTAAGCAGGGCACAGAGATGTCTGTGAAATGGACTTTTGGTGTCACAGGCCAGTTCTAGAACATTTGTAACATGTTTTAATAGTGTGTGTGTGTGTGTGTGTGTGTGTGTATATATATATATATATATATATATATATATATATATTAAATAAATTTTAGTCCCAGCTTTTTGAATTTTAGTTTAGATGCTACCACAAGAAGTAAAAAAACACCTTCCCTGTTAATTTTTTGGAGGCCAGTAATTATTGTGATATTAAAAAGTACCCATTTTAGGCTAATATAGCAGTTCTGAAACTATTGGTGCTATAAAAGTGCGTTCACTTCTGATTTTGTTCAACATAAAAAGGTTTCTTCAGGATAAATCCATATTTTCCAGATGTTACCTATTGACTGTTCCAGATATTAGCACACCCCACTCGGTCAGCCTCTCATATGGTTAAAGTCTTTCATATCATTGTCTACCTGTTGTCCTCTTCAAACCCAGCTCTTTCTGCCATGGACTGTCTGTATCAGATGGGAACAGTTTAAAGGGTAGTTGGACTTTCAAACAAAGTACAGTCATCCTGTTTCCCTGCCCTGACCCATAGTTATTCTCTCTCTCATACTTCTCTGCCGTGGTTGCACCCGTTCGTTTTACATCCAGATCTACTGTACTTATGGGTGGGGATAAGACAGAATCTCTGTATTTTGAGTATAATTAGACACATTTATATTAAAAATCTCTCTAGCTTATGCAATTGTCTACTGTTTTTGATACACAAAACCCTAATTTGTACTCATTCCCCATGGAAATCAGAGGCTTCAATCGAATGTACAGGAATTGCTTTCTATTTTGTTTACATGCTGTTTGGTGAGTTTAGATTAACCATCAGTTCACACCATAAATTCACTATATTTCCTGTCCCAAACACCATACAGATGGGTTATTTTAAAGGCTGTGGTTTCCTGGTACTGTGATTATCAGTTCCAATGTCAATTCAATCTATTTAAATGTAAATCAAAACACATTTTCATTGTTTGTTTACTTGTTTCCCAAGGTGATAAAACTATTACAAATCCAGGCGAGTATCCAGTACATATTCCAATAAAATATTTTTATGTATACAGGTTTTGAATTTTTGTTTACAACCACCTAAAATAAAAAGGTAACTACCCAGTTAATGTCTTTTGTATTTTCTAGAATTTGTGACTGTTGCATTATTGTGCTTTGCTTAAATATCTTGGATTAAGAAAAAAAAAAACAGTTCACACCACAGAATGACATTCTTCTCTTATGTATACATACAACAATGTATGTCCCTTTTAGCCGGGTGCACCACCCGGCACTTTTCAGTAACCACCTGGCTGTTTATGGGCTGAAGAGTTGGGTCACAATACAGGGGCTGCCACTCGATGCAGGACCTAAAAATGTATAACTCAGGTGAGACACCTGCTGTTGCACACAAATTCTTCAGAATAGATTACTAAGATGTTAAATTTAACTGAAAGCCACAATACCGCTAAACTTTTTCCCTAAATAATTGACTCCCCCCCACCGTTAATAAAAAAAATGAGTAGTTGTTCATTGGTTGCTTTTATTTTAAAGGGATGTAATTTTTTGTCACACAGCCTTGCTTTATAATCATCCCCACCAGGACTTCTTATTTTGGAATATGCATACCCTGGGCCCATTATTTCTTGTAGGAGCTGTACTGTTGCAGAATACTATTATCCTTGTCTGTGCTGGATGGACCTACAATGTGATGTAATATCACCAAGGTACCAGATTGCAGCTCAGTATCACTCCAAGCTTGTCAATCAGCTTTTACACTATGTCTGACCTGCTGAGTACTGTGTGACCCCGCCAAAATCCACCTGGCACCGCCACCGATGCCCCACTATATAAAACTACTAAAAGAATATTGGAAGTTTACAAGTAAACTAGCTTCATGGATGCATAAAACTCCTCCATCCATATGATGAGGACTGAGGCTGGGTTGTGCCCTAAAATAATATTTGGACCGTAAAGTTTTGGTACTCATGATTAAATATCATTGAACACAGCTGAGAGGTTGGAAGGCTTAGACCAGGAGCCTATAATTGTACTTCAAATACAACCCTGGTAATGGCCACACACTATTTGCAGTGTAGTAAGCCCTTTGCCAGTTTAGGAGTAGAGATCAGATAGAATGTTCATTCTCTTCTAGAAAAAGACCAGCACTGAACACATTATTAGTAAAGCAGTTGTATAGTTTGGGAAGGACACACTGCTGCTTAAAAGTGGGGCCCCTAGTGAACAATGTATATATATACAAACATCACAGTCAAAATACCATGTCAAGAAAACTTACATAAAATATTTAGCTTCAGAGGTATGAAAAGAAGGTGATACAGACTTGGAGCTGTCATACTTTATCTGACTTCATTACCTAGGGAGTCACTTACAGGACAAGCATGTTGGTGAAGTCTGAATTCCTATTCTGCATGCTTATTTTTTGGTCAGTAATTTACTAGGCAGTAAAAACCAGGATGGAGATTACTGCTGTTAGAGCTGCATTTTTTTTCAGGACGACACAATATGAACCTTTGGGTGTAAAATGCTAAAACTATGCGAAGTTTGTCTTAGTGATACGTTAGTTGTTGCAAGTTTCTTAGCTCACACACATCAAGAGACAACTTGGAGGAACAGTCCCTGGATTGGGGTAGGAGGTAGGTATTATCCCAGGTGGACTGTACTTGGGGAGGGCGGGGGGTTCCTAAACTCAACCTCACTAAAGGAGAAAGCTGTCCATTAAAATGGAGATGCCAATTCCAGGATGCCCCAGGGTACCTCCAGAAGTTGCAAGGAGTCTTGACCCATCATTTGCCTGCATAGTTCTGGGACATAATTTACCTTTGACCAGGATCCAGCGATCTTCCCTCCAGCATTGTCCTGACTGAGCCCTGTTCACTCGTATTATGAAAGGCCAGAGATTTCTGCTTTTTGGGCAAAATGAAATGAATCAATGAGGAAAGTGAAAGAAAATATTTGGCCAGAACTGCAGTATGTCCACAAGTATGAGACCATCCCCTGCATAACATCTGCAGCACTGCCCACCATCTATGTCATGTCCCCACCCATCTCCTGGGGAATCAACACATTTAAGGGCAAAGAAGGTGAAAGGAATCAAAAAGAAATGTCAGTTGAACCAACTTTTACAATTTCCTTGTGACTTAAGATCGTTATTACAGAAGTAGTTAGGCCAGGGGTAGGCCAGATACGGCCTAGCCACTAGTCTGTTCCGGCCTAAAGCTGCGTACACACTGCCAATTTTTGTCGTTGGAAAGGATCTTTCACGATCCTTTCCAACGACAAGGGAGTGCACGATGCATGAACGGTGCTGTACATACAGCACCGTTCATGCTCTATGGAGAGGGGAGGGGGAGAGCGACGGAGCGGCACCCTGCTGGGCGCTCTCCCCTTCCCTTTCAATAGGATCGGCTGTCGTCCATGGATCCGGCAGGACGGTCGTCCGGACCATGGACGACACCGACTGTACACACGGCAGATTTTCGCCCGATAATTGGCCGATGCCGATTATCGGGCGATAAAAATCTGACGTGTGTACGTAGCTTAACACCCCCCTGGTCAATCCAGCCTAATCCCAGCAAACGGGTCGGCCACCCTTGGCTTTTGAGCCTCCTTGTTATGCCTCCCTTCCCTATTTACCACGACCGACCGGCATTACCACTTCTGGCCTCCAGGGTAAGGGGACATTCCCTCCCCTCCATATGCATAGCAGAAGAGAGGGATTTCCCTTCAAGGGCGTTCCTGGTGGAGGCAGAGCCATCAGCTCAGGACTAGAGAGAGAATCTGGCCTAGAGTGCATTCTTGACCTCCTAAAATGGCCTAGTAGCCAAAAAAGTTTGCTGACCCCTGAGTTAGGCGATGTCCCTTCTGCCCCATTGCATGTTTAGTAACACCACGCCATTCCCGTGATGTACATATCCTGGAGAGATTTGTGTTGTCTACATGCCAGGAAGAGAAATCTCTTTGCATTCAGATATAAAACAAACCACAGATGACCAGGGCTTTAACATTTTCTGCTTTGCCTACAATTAGAAGGAGGGTTTGCCTTCCATGTGCAGTGTTGTATCTGCCCTTCCATACCCCCTCTATGGCACTGCAGGGGCACAATGCCAGCCGGTCGGTGCCGACCCATGTGCCATACGCACAGCCGCACACCCTGTTCTCCCGGCTTGTGACACCTCATGTCCCCGCCCCGGATCTGGTGTAGGCTGGGAGCTCCCGGAAGGAAGCGGCTCGGCTATAGGCTGAGGCCGGGGAGCTGCCTGGACGGAAGGAATGTGTAATGAGGCGCTCGGTGTCCCGGCTGGTGCTGCTCTGCTTGGTGTGTGGCTTCTGCTCGCTCCTGTACGCCCTCAGCCAGAGGGGGAGCGGAGACACCGAGGGCCGGCAGCCGCTCATCTCATCTGCTCGGTGGCGGGCGGAGCAGTCTCACAGATACAGGTATATATATATATATATACAGACACGTGACCGTCTCTGTCACCTGACCCACAGTGTGTGTCGGGGGGGGTGGGTTTTGAGCACAGAACTAGGACATTGCCATAGTAACCCTGGCAGGGTCATAATATGAAGGGGCTAATTCATTAATAAAGATTCAAACTGTCCACACCCCTTCATTTACAAAACACTCACACTATATAAATATATACAAAATTCACAATCCTTTCCAGGAAAGTCTTGGGAAATGCAAAGTGAGCATGTTCTGATGAGACTTTGCTTTCTCCATAATTCCCAGCATTTACTCCAGGAGGGCCTTGTTGTCATTCTGGCCTAGGTGAGGACCCTCGCCCACCTGTGAGGGAGTTATTTACCAGAACTTTACAGGAGGAGGGGCTCACACAGAAACTAGATAGATGTGCCCATTTATTTCTAACATTTACCCAGCACAGTCCTGGCCGACCGGGCAGGAGACATATGTGTTGTTACTGTAGTTCACACTTACATGTGTGCAGGTTGTTCCTGAAGAATCCTGGTGATCGGCATAGCCTGCACTACAAAGGCCCCCACTTGTACCCCCTTTAATTCCTATCGTCATTCTGTATATCAGAGATAAATGCCTGTCCATAGAAATGAATTGACTTATGCAGAAGATGAGGGACTGGAAGGTGTGCACACTGTGTTCAGAGATTTAGAAGAAGTCAATATAAAACTTTGGACAGGTGATAGTTTCAGTATAACAATAGTAAGGTGGTTCATTCTTTCACCTGGGGCTAAAAAAGTAGAAACATTTTCAAGAAGTCTGATAGTAACAATCACTTGCCGAAGGTTAAAAACAAATCTGTTGGAAGCATCTTTCTTTATTGGATACAGTTAGAAAGGTTTACATCTTCTGTCTTTTAATCATGGGGCAACTCCTTGAAATAACTTTCTTGTGTTAGGGAATCCCTTCTATAATTAATATATACGCAGCTAACGGTATGTAAGTGTGGTGGTCAGGGGGAAGAATTCCTCTTACATTGCTGGCCATTGGGAAATATATATATATATATATATATATATACCTTTACAGATAGTAAAAAAAGATCATTGGTGTCAAGGAACCCCTAGCAACTTTTGGAGGAACCCTTGCTGAGGAACACTATGTCAGTTTTTTATTGCTTTGTGTATACTAGTTGGGTAGGAGTTCCTTCACTTTTTTTTTCTCCAGAAATGAGGGGGCATCATCCCATTACAGTGTTCTACCAAGAAATTTCTTTTAGCTAGGAGGGAAGAAATTGTGGGCGGGTGGCAGCCCCTGTTTTGTAACCCAATTCTTCAGTAATCACCCATAAACAACTGGGTGGTTACTGAAAAGTGCCGGGTGGTGCACCCGGCTAAAAGGGGCTGAGGATAAAATTGCATTGTGATGCATTTCCTATAATTGGTAACTTTGGGTTATGGACTGCAATGCAACCGCAATTTTACCAGGAAACATGGTTAAAACCCCTATTAGAGTTTTATTGACCTTTACTGGTTGAATAGATTTCTGCTTCTTTTCCTAGAGTTGGTGGTTATGGAGGCAGGAAGTGTCACCTTTACCAGGTCTCTGATGGCAGGTCCACACCAGTGATGTCTGCAAAAATCCTATTGTTCTGGACAAAATGTGCTTAAAGCTGCCATCAGAATCTCCCCGACTTGATGTGTTTTATCTTACATGGCTTTTTCATAGAGTAAGAACAGAAATTGCCTGTTCTGACAGCTGAGCTGATCTTGTCCAAAACATTTATACTGACCTTCTTGAACTGCTACACACCACGGGACAGAGCTAGGGAGCGGTGATCATCTTTGTGCCCAGATTGTAGTCCTTCTCCACTTAATTCAGAGCTAAAAAAGAACATTTTAAAGTGGAACTGTAAGGTGGCTGTGGATAGGTAGATCTTGCAGTTATGTGCAAGCATGCTAAATATATATTCCCATTAAAGAATACACCTCTAGATCAGAGCTGGTTTCTGCCACCCATATTTTCTCAAGGTTTGTCCTGCAAGATAACTTCATTCTCGGCATCTTACATCTGTCAAAAGCCCAGGATTTTGTGCATTATATATACAAATACAGACAACTGAACCAATGTAAGAATGTTTAACCTTTCAGTACAAGTTAACCTTGGCCTTACTCTTCTTCTATCAGGTAATCCTCCTTCTTAGACTTTAAATGTGGTGCCAACCGATTGGTTAGATGGCATAGAAATGGTAGAAGTGGGTCAACATTCAGTTTTGCATGAGAAATCCAGACTTAAATATAAAATTTTGTGCATGTTTGCATTACATTTACAGGTGAATCTGTTGGATCCCCTAGAGTTTTGTTTTTTTGTAGCATGACAGGATTTACATCCAACCATTTTTTGTTCTTCCAAAAGCACTGCTTTCTAATAGCTGGAAACTTTTGTGTTTCATTCTGTCAGGTGTAAGAATGTATCTGTTTCTTTCTGGAATCCCTATTGGATGCTACCCACTGGTGTGTGTGGAAAGGACTGCTTTTGGGAAGCTGCTTTTAGGTAGGACTTGCAGTTTTATGGAATGGATCTATTACATATAGAAAATTACATATAGAAAAACTAGCCATTAAATGACTTAATTTTCAGTGGAACACATTGTAAAGCAATCTATAGCTGCAGTTAAAGAAATATAAGTTGTTATTTGTATTATAAGATGCACAGTTCTAATATAATCACAGCCGTTTGAGTAATAATTCACTTTCAGTAATATATACCTGTACAAGTAATTAAAGCAAAGTAATCAATGATACTCCATGTATATTTTCTGGTAACCTGCTAGATCATTTTATTACCTATTGCAATACCATAATTAAAATATTATTGCCCATTCTTGTTCTGTATGTCCAGCTATCAGTGTCTTGGTTGGTATGGCACAAGAAAAAGAGTAATCTATCTGAAATAATCTAACATAGCACCTAGATTCTGGGATATTGTGTGTGCACAAACCTTTGGTAGTCAGAGAGCCTGGAAAACATTAGGGTTGAAGAGGCCCAGGCAAAACACTTGATAAAATGTTACATTGCAGTCTGTTTCAGTGGTGGATTCTGAAAAGCCAGTAATACTAAGATAAGGAAAACTAAAATTAATCCAAACAGTAATATTTGTCTTTTAGTAGAACAGACTTTGCATGTATCTTTACAAAAAACTCCTGTCTCTTTTTTTTAGCAATTTGTTTTCAATTTGTTTTCAGCTCCTTTCCTCCTTCTGCATAATTGTTTGCATCTTTGTAACTACTCTTTAATGTACAGTGCTGTATAATATATTGGCGCTCTATAGATACAGTTTATTAATACCAAGGCACATTGCCTGTGATGTATAGACAGAAAAGAGTGAGTAAATCTTGAACTGAAAGCTATGCCATTTAGGCAAATACAAGTTTATTCCAATGCCATTGTCTCCTGCCTGCGCAGTACAGCCCCAATTATTTCAAAAGGGCTCATCCAGCCATATGGTGATTTGATGAACGACATTGGAGGACCACTGTACACATATCAGATTTTCTTATGTGTGTACATAGCTGTAGACAGATTGGTAAACTACTGGGAAAGAAGCACAGGGTAGTATAGCAACTGATGGTTGCAGGTTTCTTAAAAAACCTTTCCAGGGTCCCAGGCTCTGGAATGAAATGAAAGGTTGGGTGGGCCTTTTCATCCCATCTCAGTGCCTGCTCAAGGAGGAATAATCGGCCAGACTGGACCTGGTGCATAGACATTAGCTGTGTTTGTAGGTGAGGCTTTATGTTCCCACATAGTTCTGGGAGATAACTGTATGATATCTACATGGGTGTAAGTACTTGTGTGGTAACTGGTGTGGTATCCGGGATTAGAGCAGTCATTCTACAATGTCTTAACATGGGAGGAATCCCATTAGTGTCAACTGACCCGAGGGGCACTCATTGCTCAAGGAACTCCTAGCCACTTTTGGAGGAACCCTGTTTGATAAATATTGTATTGGTATATGAATCCAAGCCTCTGGGATGACAGTGGTAGGTGCCCCTCTAATAAACACAGCAACCTCCCCAATTACAGAATTCTTATCACTAGTGCCTTTTACCAGTTTGGGACTTTGTTTATTGCGAAACTAAACCCAGCCAACTCGCATGTCTGTGTTCCAGCACTGGGCTCCACCATTTTACTTTTGTTCTTATGCTTCCGGATGATCCCCAGCCATGTTGATTGATCGTTTTGGGATGGCATAACCACATGTCATCCCGCAACACACAGGGGAAATCTGGGTTTTCCTGGCAACTAAAGCTGGCGGTGTAATCAAGCCTGCCTGGTATATGACCTGCCTGGTCATACAAACTTAAGCTGCAAACTTAGGTTTGTTGCTGGAAGATTATATTTCTGTTGTCATGTCTGCTGAAGAAAAGCAAAGTTTTATTTTTCTGGATGCTGAAGAAAGCTAATTTTGGGTTTTGTTGTTGGATTTTGCGGCAGTCCATCTGCCGCAGGTTTTAATTCACAATCATTAAAATGAGGAAAACCAAGCAAATATTTTAAGCATGGCATGTTTATAAGGACAGAGGTCAATCCGACCTTGTATTTTGATCTTTAGAACATTTGTAATCAACACAGTTATAGTACTTAATTCATTATGTGACCATTGTTTAAAATAGGTGATTTTGGCATGATGGGAGGATAATTAAGTTTCTTTTTAGGAACCTGTGAATCTTGACACCTAGATTTCAGCAGAGACAATGACTGTTGCTAATAACTATGGGTCATGTTTATAAAACTGTGAATAAGATAATTATTCAAGCATTTAATGCAGAACAATTAATCACTTGAATTTAAAACACTTGCAATGGGAAGGTTCACCTGCTGTGAGCAATTGAAGTCACTCACCACAGGGTTTAATAAATTTATCCCTATGTGTCAGTCCAGGTCATGGGTCATTGCTAGTAATTATCTATTGCATCTGTTTTCATTATCACTTTGTATTTGTTGCATTTTGTCTTTCAGATATAATCTTCCTATAAAACATGGCCTGGATACTATGCACTTGGCAGTTGTGGCTTGCGGCGATAGACTGGAAGAGACTATTACAATGCTAAAGTCTGCATTTCTTTTTAGTAGAAAACCTCTTCACTGTCACATCTTTGCTGAAGACCAGTTGCATAATGAGTTCACCAAAATTGTAGGTGATCATCCCACATTTATTGTTATTATTAATATTTATTTCTATAGCACCAAGATATCACACATAGTCCTTTCATTAACTTTTTCTCACAGAACGCCACCATTTATTGTCTCTGATTTAGTCGATGACTTATTTAGGGGGAAAAGCAAATAACCTACCGGTATGGGTTTTGGATATGGGATGAAACTGCCAACAGGAGCATTTTAGTATGCATTGATTAACACACCAAGCCAGTGCAAAACAGGAGCAAATAATACTGCTTAGGAGACCAGTTTTCAATGCCTAATGTCTTGAAAAGTAGCATTGCTCCCAATATTATTATCTGTCTTCTAGTATTCTCCCTAGATGTTTTTTTAAGCTGGGTGGGGAGAAGTGTAGGCGGGTGGTGGTCATTGTACTGTGACCTAACTTTTCAGTAACTAACCAACCCAAAATAGCCAGGTAATTACTGAAAAGTGCTGGGTGGTGCACCCAGCTGAATGGTGCTCTCTGTAGCGTTGTACAGAGTACATTAACCTATATGGTAGGAATGCAGAAACCTGTTTAGGTTTAATGAAACAAAGGTACAATAGGTAGAGGGTCCTATCCTTTTGAGCTTACAATCTAGATGAGAAAGGGGTGGAAGTGCCAAGAGGGGACACAAGACTAGAGTACAGTTTGTAGCAGGTTCCTTGACAGATGGTGTGCAGATAAGGCAGAAGTGCAAAAACTTTATGCCTCATTACAACCAATACATCCATGTTTTCCATAGACATGTTAGCGGTTTCAACTTTCCATGAAGAAGCCATATGTAGAGACGCGTCAGAATCAGGACAAATTTAGTCTAACTGATGATAGACTTGACTATGCTTTTTTTGTTTAATGATCAAATATTGCTCTAATGTGCTAGCAGAATATTACACTGATTACCTTTAAGCTTGTAACAACCTACCTAAATAAGTAACCTTTTCTTTGTATGCCACAAAACTCCTTTCCTCTTCAGTTTCCGCCCCGCTCACTCTGGATTGGGATTTGACGCTATTTTTTTTTCAGATGGCAAGGTGTGGTGTCTTGAACATTAATTGTAAAATGTGATTTAGTTGTACACATACTGTGTCCTTTTTTAGACATAAGGAAACATACCTGGACTTTGTTTAACTAGAACACCATTATAAATTCACTCCTATATTTTTTTTCACTGTTACCTGGCTCTCTGGCATTTCAGAAAAACTTCAATATGGTTAATTATTCTCTATTGGAGAACTCAATCTATTAGACCAACTCTATTGGAAACAATCCTATCCCCCTCACATTGTCCTTTGGTTTAACCATGTAAACAAGCTTATGTGCCTTAAGGAACTTTTGAACAGTTTTGAGGCCTACATTGTACTGGCATGGTCGACAATCGCCACCATCAGGCAACCCACCCTTGGAAAGGCTATGCTGCTATCACTGGTCACTTAGGTCAATATAGCTGATGCACTCTTCTTCTTCTTTTACTAATAGTTTTTGTTCTGGATAAAATCCTCTATAGATGTATTTCATGTGTCCCCTATTCCCTCCTACCCCATGTATTTCTTGTCTTGTATACTGTTATATGAATGTTGTTGTGCTGCACTTTATTGATGACACTTATTATATCCTTTTTTGTACAATAATTTTTTGTACACTAATAATCCAGTTGCAATGGGTTACTGTACTTTGCTGACCATAATTGTTTTTAATGCTCATTTGTTAAATTGGGCTGTTCAATGTAGATTAATAATAAATACTCCCTTTTGTCTTTCAGCTCAACAGCTGGCAGATCTCAAAGAAATTTAAATATACTTTGTACCCTATATCCTTTCCTCCTGAAAATGCAGCAGAATGGAGAAAACTCTTCAAGCCCTGTGCATCACAAAGACTGTTCTTGCCGGTAATCTCCACTATTTGAAGCTGATTATGTAATGTTAGATTCATTAATCACCTAACTTGTATCTGTAGCATGTAAATAAATTAGACCACAGTTTGTTTAAAGTCTCCCCCCATCTAATTTCTCTTAGAAAAGTGAAAGGAAGTCCACTCTTAAGGCTGTTGTCAGATCTGGTTTTCCCTTTGGAATATTTCACTTTGCCTCCTATTCTGGGGCCCCTGTAGAATTTCACATTTCCCATAGTGTGACAATGGTCACATTGACAAATAGAGAGGTTATGAAAATACAAATATTTTAGCAACAACTTCACATGGATTGTAGTTAATACACAAAGATTTAATATGTAAAATGCAGGCTCAAGTAGAATTTTTTTTTTCTTTATTAGGTTTTACTTGTTTTTGCCTGGTAATACCTCCTATTTTTTCTATCCTATAATTGTTCCCATTAACAACGCTATGTTAGAGTAAAAAAAATTATTTTTTTTTGCATTACAGTTGTTATTGAAGGATGTGGATTCGTTATTATATGTCGATACAGACATACTGTTCTTGCGTCCCATGGATGATATTTGGTCTTTTCTGGATGAGTTCAATTCTACTCAGATTGCTGCTATGGCCCCTGAACATGAAGAGCCACGCATTGGATGGTATAATCGTTTTGCTCGGCATCCATATTATGGAAAGACCGGCATTAACTCCGGAGTTATGTTAATGAATATGACTCGTATACGAATGAAACACTTTAAGGCAAGTAAATATACTTTTTCTCCAATTTTTCCTCCACTGAAACATATTTTGTTTTTAAAGCCTTAATAAAGCCTAATTTAGAAATTTTTTCTTGTACTTGCTGCAAAGGTAACTGGTATAGAAAACTGGATTCATGTGAAGTCTAAGGATTGTAAGTAAATGGATATGATAGGTAGGAAAGATTTAGGATACTGGAGGCACATGTGGCCTGATTTATTAAAACTCTCCAAACCTGTAAAGAATAGACTATCATTGGAGAACATGGGTGATCTAGCAAACCTAGAAATATTTTCTTAAAAATGGTTTGCTATTGGTTGGCAAATGTTATTTTTTTTTCTTTTGTATTTTCTGTTACAGTTATGTTTGAGTTTTACAAGGTTACAAGGTATAACAATAAAATGAAACAAAGGTGCAATAAAAAGGAAGTAACATGAAATGATACAATTTAAGTTATAATGTTAAAGAAAAATAAATGTATATAATGTAATAAAGATAACTTTTAAGAAAGAGATAACTAAAGAAAAAAGTAAAAGAGAAGAGGAAAACAAAATGAAATATTCTTTCAGGGGGGG
>NC_092859.1:91731822-91782086 GCF_032062135.1 Pyxicephalus adspersus
GGGTCCCAGATCTTTGGAAATGTATCATGTGTATTTTGTGCAATAGAAGTTAGTTTCTCATTTATCATAATGGTAATAATTTTCTAAATTACTATTTTATAATTGAGAGAGGATGTTTTCCAAGAGCTTGCAATAGTCATTATAGACTATTGCAGGGTTATAGACTATAATCCATAGTTTTGTTACTTTTGAACAAGACCACCAAATGTGGGTCATAGTATCTTCTTCAAAACATTTTCTGAAACATTTATAGGAATAGTCAGGAGCAAGTTTAGCTATTCGAGATGGCGTAAGATAACATCGGTATAGGATTTTGTATGAAGTTTCCAGTATATTGATACTGATTGAAGAGTTAGCACTTTGTCCATTTATATCCTTCCAAGTATCATAGTCGATGGATATATTTAATTCTTATTAGAAGACGGTTTATTATGTGATTTAGCATATAGTAGTGTGGTTTGTATTAAAGTGATGAGTCCGTAAATGGATTTTCTCTGCATTTACGTTCAAAAGTTGTTAGATTTAATAGAAAAGATTTATGTCTTATTAGAGATAAAATGAAATAATGTATTTGTAAGTAGTTTAGTTTTTCGGATTCTGTGGTTTCGTGAGGATTTAAAGTATGAAAAAGATTTTTTCCTTCATTAGTTAAGAAGGAATATATGTCTTTAAATCCTTTATCTGTCCACCATTTAAATTTTGAAGGGGATTCTAAACCTGAAGGGAAGAGAGAACATTTTAATATAGGTAATAATGGCAAATGTGTTAATATAAGGTTGCCAGAGAATTTAACACTATCCAATATTTTCAGTAGATGCTGAAGGTTGTTGGCAAATGTTTTTAATCCTGGGCAGAATCTTTGGCTGGATCACCCAGGTTTCCCCATGAAAGTCTATCTTCTCCAGCCTTGGAGAGCTTTAATAAATTAGACCCATTGTTTAGTGGAGTACATTTAATAATCAAATTTTTAACAGATGTCTAATGTATTATGTATGTTGCACCTGTAATTGTACCAGCACATATAACGGAGATGTATGAGATGGAAATGGAGCTTCTAAATGAAATCTTTAGGCATGGGGAGAACATACAAATCTCATGCACATAATAAAGCTGTTATCAGAGATTTTACACTCATTTGTAAAAACTGAAATTAGAATCTTATCTTTCTTGTCTGCCTTTTATTACTCCTGTGATGAAAACTGTAGGGGGAAAATAATTAAAATAGCATTGTCTATCCTAATATCTGATGATAGTATTCAGTGTCATGCATACCATATATTTTAATTGTCAGAAGTATGCAAATGACAAGATTTCTGTTTACAATGGGCTTCATAAAAAAAAAATACATTGCATGCCAATTTACTTGACTGTCTTCCCTGTCCTCCCTGTCCTCGTCTAGTTCACAGTGGTTCTGCAGATCTGGGATAGTCTGTCAAGATGCATGTTCATGCAATTTCATGCATTTTGCTCTATTATCCAACACAATCAAAGTATATGAACAAATAGATAATACATAGTTTTGTAGTAAAATCCATTCACATTAATGTAATGATTTACATTTAAAAGATATTTCTTTCTGCACTCTAAATGTGGTGACAATTTCTTCATAAGTGCAGCACATCTCAACACACACCTTAGTTTTGCTGTTTAAGGCTGATTTTTTCATTCACATAGCATTAAAAAACACAACTGTAAAGATTTAATTGTGTAATTCACCGAAATGTCCAGAAGGTGGTGCTGTGAGAGCATATCATGGCTCCTTTTGTTGCTGTTCTCATGAACTCTACATGTTTCATTTTTTGGGTAATTTAGTATAGAGATCGCTATACCTAATATGATCATTTCTTAGCGCTCATTGTATTAGCTATAAATGAGCACATTGCTACTAACAAATATAGAATGTGCTTTTTTTTTAATGCCAGAGGAGTGCTTCAACCAAATATACATTTACTTAGCAATGTACACAGATCTGCCAGTTTCACTGAAATGGCATTTAAGCAGCACCTAGCATAATGATGACTAAGGAGAGTTACTGGCATTTTGTACACATTGGGGTATGGATTTTTATTTATTAATACAGCCAGTTCAGCCCTTCCAGCAATTGTCAGGGTTTAGATTATCTTCTGATATGTTGTATTGTTACATAGTTTAATATATATTGATATGTTCAGGACTAACATTAATGATTGTCTCTTGTCATTTTATTTACAGAATGACATGACAACGGTTGGTCTCCGTTGGGGAGAAATCCTAATGCCACTGCTGAAAAAATATAAGCTAAACATAACTTGGGGGGATCAGGATCTGCTGAATATCATCTTCTCTCAAAACCCAGGTACTTGTTTCTCTATTTCTTCTTTTTTTTTTTCAAATGCCTGTGTATCATACACACCCTGGTCTTTATTTAATAAAGGTTTCCAAGACTGGAGAAGATGGACTATCATGGGTGAACCTGGGTGTTCCAGCAAACCTGCAGTGGGTTCCTAAAGCATTTGTTATTAGTTGGCAAATTCTTTAAATCACGGACCAAATCAATTCCAGGTTTGCTGGATCACCCAGGTTCGCTCATTTTAGTCTTTCTTTTCCAGTCCTGGAGATCCTTATTAAATCAGACCCAATTTGGCATTTTCCTAATGCTTTTAGCCAAACAAAAAATGGTCCTGGAAGAAAATCCAAATTAACCTTGATAAAATTTTATATTTTTTGTGTTAAATGATCATTTGCAGTTATTGTGTTTGCAATCAGTTGTACATGTATTGGTATTGTGTATGGCCAGGGCTAAATGTTTCTAGCATTAAAGTTAACCAGTTGTTTTAAATATAAGTCACAGCAGCAGAACATATTGAACCCCCTTCGCTGCCCTTAGAAAGCTCCTACCTGTGACTTTTTGTTCTTGCCAGCAAAGTATAGCCTTACTATAAGACCAATCTTATGCTAGGCATACACTATATGATATTTTCTCTATAATACACTTTTGATAAGTATTATTATTCCAGTTTTAATTGATCCTTGTGATTGAATACAAGCATTTGATATACGATCCACTTGTTCAATATTCGATCAGTATTACTAACATTTGCACCATTAAGTCTAATGAAAACAGCAATCAAAAGCAAACAAAAGGTAGTTTTAATTTTAAATGTATGCGCTAGATGGGCTTTTTATATGATATTTCCATGTTGGTGTGTGAATTGTGTTTTTCACATTCATACCAAGGACATCTTTCTCTTTTTTTTTTTCTTCCCCAACATAATATTAATAGGACAAAGTTATTGTGCAAAATAAAAGGGTTTATCCTTTGTACATTACATGTTTTGGTAGCAATAATATATGTCTTACACTGGCAAAATACTAAATATAATGATTTAATTTGTTCAGCTTCCTGTTACCGCCTTGTGTCGTTGCTTAATGAAGCATTGCATCCGTATGTCCCACTCGCTAATGAGCTGCTTCTTTGGTAGCTTAATTCCAGTTCTGCTCTCAGCCTGTTTTTGTTTCCTATTTAGAAAGCCTTTACGTCTTTCCGTGTCAGTGGAATTATCGTCCTGATCACTGCATCTATGGAAGCAATTGTAAAGAAGCTGAAGATGGAATTTTTATTCTACATGGAAACAGAGGAGTATACCATGACGATAAACAGCCAGCCTTTAGAGCTGTGTATGAAGCACTACGTAATGTAAGACACAATACCTAACCATGTATGGCCACCAGTCAACTAACCACTTCTTATGTTTGTATAAATAAAAATATATGCTTATGTATACATAACAAACAGCCTGTAAATATTAAAGGATAACACATTGACAGTCTTTAATGTCTTGAATACATTGAGCTGAATAGAACAAGCGCTTTCCTACTAGCTTTCACTGATGGCAGTAACCCCCCCCCCCCCTCCATTTATATGTATTAGGAATAGGATAATATTTTCCCAGCTTCTCATATACTGGAATGGGATGCATCCATAGTTCACATACAACATCCTGTTCAAGTCCGTTGAATGCCAGATAATTTCTGGGATGTAGCTGTGGTGGAAGGCTGCCACCTTTATTGGAGGTAGGTAGGCATTCGAGAGGGGGATGATTCTGCTTGGTGTATTTAGGGGTCTAGAAATAGGTGGCTTGTTTTTTATTTTCTTACCCAGGTTTATGGAATATTCCTGGCCTACATTTTAAAATAATAATCTACATGCTTAAGATTTATTTTCCCCTTCCTCTTTAGTTTGTTTGAAGGTAACCCTTTCAATATTAGAATCAGAGGCTAAAGCAGAACTAAACCCTTTTTTCATTACCATGTCCTCATTCCATTGTGGGTGCCGCCATACTTTCCTTCACTTCCTTGTGAATTTCACATTTGCTCTCCTATCAACTCTATGAGCAAATGCTGATAACAGTCTTCCAGTTAAATCACATTTATTTTTTAACCTTAGGGAACTGTTATGTGTTACTCTGCGCACTTAGGGGATGGCAGCGTTTATTCTACTTTTATTTTCATTACTTTATATAATTTGATCAATCAATTTAAAGCCTAAAATTGCTCTAGTCAAGCAGGAAAATATTGGATATAAAATTTTATTTGCTAAATAAACAAAAATATATTAATAACAGATCCAGCATCTGTGCCAACCGGATCAAGGAAAATTTTGCAGTGTAAGTGACCCAGAGATGCCGTCTCCTTGGGATTATGCATGTGTATCTCTTCCCATCTGTGTTCCTTCCACAACTAGCTGTATATAAGCTCCAGCTCCTATATAGGGCTCTCTGGAGGAACTGTCTTTGTCTCTTCGTGTAGACTTGCAGTTTGGGAATAATGTCATAGCTTAGCCTGGTTATTTGCCAACTTTCCCAGAGGTTATTACATCGAATATATGCATGGTTTCAGCCAAGCAGATCTAATTTCTTTCTTTCAGGCTACAAATAAGCCTTCTAATAAACAATTTATTACTTGTAAACCCACGGAAGAGCAGTAAAATGTGTTGGCATTCATTGTAATATAAGAGACTGACTTGTATATAACCTTCAAAAATCAATACTATATTTTACTGGCTGTCATGTGGAAGTAAAAATGAAAGAGAGGACTTTTGGGGATGTGAGATTGCTCTGCGCTCATTCCAATTGATCCTATAAAAATCTTTTGTTCCCCACCACTTCTTTAGTATATAGATCTGTCATTCTCATATCATTCTCATAGTTGACAGTGTACCATTTGCATGTGTGTATGTGTATATATATATATATATATATATATATATATATTTCATTTCCTTATACATTTCCTTTCATGTGATCCCTAGTTTAGTTTTAGAGCATTGTCTGCATTGGCTACATGTTTGTAAGCCTGACAATGAACGCATATGGTTTTTATGAATGGCATTCTTTTTTTCTGTTGTTATAATGTGTGGACCTTCCAGTGTCGTAAAGTGTAGTGTATGGCATGCAAATTCCAAATCTCCCCCTGACATATTTCTAACTGTTAACAACACTGTTATTTGTCCCTCCCCTCAGGCACGTTGTCTTGGTGTCACCTTTGACTCGGCCCTCTCACTTAATCCCCCATATTCAGTACATTTCCAGGTCCTGTCACTTTCACCTACGCAACATCTCCAAAATCCGCCCCTACCTGTCCCGTGAGACTACCAAACTCCTTGTACACGCTCTTATCTCTCATCTGGACTACTGTAACATCCTCCTCTCTGGTATTCCACTAACCCGACTCTCTCCTCTACAATCTATTATGAATGCTGCAGCCAGACTCATCCATCCTTCCCTCCGCTCCTCTTCCGCTGCATCTCTTTGCAGATCTTTACATTGGCTTCCATTTCATCACCTTAGAATCAAATGCAAGCTCTTGTGCTTTGCCTTCAAATCTCTTCACAGTTCTTGTCCCACATACACTTCTGACCTGGTAAAAAAAATACTCCCCCAGCCGCTCTCTCCGCTCCTCCGATGACCTACTAATGACTTCCTCACTCATAACCTCATCACATGCATGGATACAAGACTTCTCTAGAGCTGCCCCAACTCTCTGGAATTGTCTTCCTCGTCATATTCAGCTTGCTCCTATTTTCTGCTCATTTAAAAGAACGCTCAAAACCCATTTTTTCAAACTTGCCTACCCATCTTCTTCTGTCTTTTGAAACCATCACTACTTCCCACTATTACATATTTCCCCTCCTATTGTGTGTAAATTCCCCCACCTACTGGATTGTAAGCTCTTCGGGGCAGGGTCCTCTCCTCCAGTGTCACTGTCTGTATTAGTCTGTCATTTGCAACCGCTATTTAATGTACAGCACTGCGTAATATGTTGGCGCTATATAAATCCTGTTTGTTAATAATAATAATAATTGTGTACACAGGCTTTTGAGATCAGTTAAGATGCATTTGTGCTTTGTTTGTATCACTCCATGCCATTCGTGTGAATTCATGGCACAGGCATGGTAAATGCAATGCATAATACCATGTATACCTATTTGTATGTAACCTTAATTGTGTAAGTGAACCTTCTTTATTTGCTTGCACATTTGGACACACTTGGACATCAGCCCCTCTGACCTCATTCTGGTATTTCAAGTCAGTGTTTTAGAAATATATATATATATATATATATATATATATATATATATATATATATGAAAGAAAGCGAGAGAGAGAGAGACTTGTCAGAAGGTTGTTTTGTAGCCTTTTGGCCCAAACTGCATCCCAAAGAGAACTGGGTTTGTTCTATAGCATTATTACAGGATGTTATTGGGTTTGGCATATGTAATCCCATGTTCTTTTTTCACATGATGCACGATTGTAATTGTTTTTTTTTTCTTCTTCCTCACAGTATTCCTTTGGAGATGACCTCATCCGCTCTTTATTATATCCTTTAGAACTGGAATTACAGAAAACTGTGCACACATACTGTGGCAAGATACACAAACTGTTCACCAGACAGCTGACAAATAGCATTGATGACTTTTATGCACAGAGATCAAATGCAAGGTGATGCCTTTGGCAGAGCTCTATTATGTGTGGACTAAATGGAATTGCACAAAGAACAGGACGGCAGCAATCATACGCTTCTGTTCAGAGGAAGCACTACACGCTGTGTACACTTTGACTGGAAACCATTGTGTCAGGCCATCAAAATGAACAAATGCTTTCAACATATCTTTCTGTGTTTTCATAATATAGTAGAGATAGCGGGATATGTTGTACATTTACGTGTAATTTATTTTTACTATTTCCTGTAGCTTGTATTCAAGCCAAATAAAAAGAGTATTGATGGTGTTTGTGGATCAGAAATCCTACTTGTATCTGATTGCAGCTGTTTAACACCTTATTTCACTGCTGTATAGCAATGTTATGTGAATGTTTCTAGTATTACATGGTTACCTAGACCTGTCCACAGGGACTACTTGCAGTGCTTATGTTTCATCTCTCTTATGATTAGAAGGTTTAACACACTAAACAGAGTTCTGCACAGAAGGCAAGAGTACAGCTCCCTCCACTGAGTAGAAAGACTTTAATTGACTCTGAAGTAGCAAGCTAAATGTATTTCAGTGTTCTTTAAAGTCTTCTATGTACACTGCTCCTGTGCAGTCATTACTGAAGCCTTATCTACCTTCAAATCATGAAAATCAATTGTTTTCTAGGAAATTTATTGAAATGCTAAATGGGAGGAGACGGTTTGTGTGTTGGTGGGAAAACTTTATAAAAAACCATTAAATGTGCATGTAACTGTTAATTTTACTTGTTTAGATGCAACGTTGGCAAAATTTAGGATTACATTATGTATAAAAAAGAACCTATTTTGCAGTACGCCAGGTGTCCTTTGTTCTCTAAACTCGGCTCATAAATGGCCTTTTGTGGATGCTGACAGGTATCTATAATGTGGTACTGCCTTTAGCATTGCTGCAAACCTGGTATTTAGTATGTGGTGAACCTTCCATTATGCCTTAGGTTGGTGGGGGTGGGGGGGATCTATAAGCAACCCTTTAAATCTACACATCTTTAAGAGGTCTGTTTATAAGGCAGTGAATCTGACGTTCACTGAAACATTCCTTGGTGGAGAATCTTCCTACTATATGAAAATACTCTTTATTTTATACTTGAGTATAAACTTAGTTTTTAACATGAAAATGCCATTGGGAAATAAATCTTGGTTTATACTCAGGTCAAACCACTAGATGGCACTGTGTCCTCATATAAATTGTTTAACAAACACTAGCCATCTGAGACAATATATTTTGGTACACTGTTTACATGAGGACACTGCGTCATCTACTGATGGCCAACATTAATACACAAAAGGAAATTTAGGAGCAAGTGACCCATCATAACCAAGTCAAAAATACATAATTCTTTAAAGTAGAAAAAAAACATGGAGTCACTGTGAATTATTTTTTCTCTTTGAAATAACGGTATTCACATTCATTTTATTGGCATTTCTGTTGATAACTGTTGAATGTCAGCATTGACGTCCGCGTTTTCTGTTTGTATCGGTTTATTTTAAATTTGGTTTGTATCGGTTTAGTTTAAATTTGAGTATATACAGTATGTTTCTGATCAAAATAATAACTGGCTTGTTTATTATTATAGTGTGGTTGCTGTGCAAATGGCAGTAAAATATAGCAAATAACTGTGGTTGATCATTTTGGATAATTCATAATTAATTTCTGTGTTTTTTTTTTTTGCTATTTACTTGGTTATAGTTCTTTCCGTGTCTTACTGAATAAGACACAGTGCTCAACCCAGAATTTTTTTTAAGCTGGGTGGCAAGAAATTGTAGGCGGGTGGTGGCCCTTGCATTGTGAGCCAACTCTTCAGTAACCACCCAAAAACAGCCGGGTGGTTACTGGAAATTGCCGGGGGGGTGCACCCAGCTAAAAGGGGCTGGGGAGAACACTGAAGACAGTAGGGGTACCAGCATTTATAAATGGGTGTAGGGATAAGAAGTACCAACAGGGATTTGCCCTGCAGATGGCAAGGACTAATGCATTTAATGATTTAATGTATTTTCATGTTTCACTCTGTTCAAAAGCCAATCTTCAAATTTAGTGTCTGTAATATTTGCTGAAAAATGTACATGTAGGACATTTTACTGACACCTGTGTCATTATTTCTCTTAAAGGCCTCTGAAATTACTTGGTGTTTGATATTCATTGACCAAAGCTGTGGGTTATTTTATAAAATGATAGAAAGAAGGTTTTTTTATTTTCTGTTTGTCTTTCCTTCAAAACAGCTTTTTAATGTGTGTTATATTGTAGTCTATACATATACATGTTCTATACTACATACAACCCATATCAGCTATTTATCAGTTCCTTTCGTGAAAGATTCTTTCCAACAACAATTATTCTATGTGTGTACCCAGCCTAAGGGTTCCATCGTGGTTAGGAGTTAGTAAGTAAAGCATTATTTTATATGTACTGAGGGCCAGCCAAGAAAGATCCAGTTGTCATTGTTCTGGCAGACATAGAAAATATTAATCTTGACACAATAATTTAAAAATTTTATTATTCAATAAAAGGAATATTAGAATAATGTGAATATTTTTTTAGATTTTTTTACCCAAATATGGGGGAGTATTTTCATCACCCAATGAGAACCAAATATCTGGCCTTCATTTCGAAGATATAATTGCATTGTAAGCTCAGCTAATGAGCAGTATTTCTGTACTGGTATGTCTGTACACATCTTACAGTACAGGGGCCAGTCATAGAATGTGAATAGTATATATAAGTCCTGGATTACACTCCAAACCCTGTATATCCTCCATGTTGGATACAGGAATATCAGGGAGTGTACTGAACACTGGTATGGGAACATCAGCACCATGTGGCACAGGTCGTCTTGCTGATTCCAAATCAGGTTACTCCCACTTGTTTTTCTTGTAGCAATTGAAACCTTTTACATTCACAGCACAAAAATAACAATCGTTATGATAATGTGTGGGCTCTCGCCATACTATAAGTACACCAAATTTCATACTTTTAAGTTTTCCATTTTTCCACTGACGTAGACACTCTACACAAGATTTGCATACCATATGGGGAGCCCAATACTTATCTTGGTCCCCCAGTTTAATACCAAAATAGGCAAGATATGCTTGTTTCACAAATTCTGTAATGTTTCTTCTCTGGTTTTGCCTAGAATATTCACCACAAATGTAGATAAATACATTAGGATCATTCAAACAACTTCTTGAAGAACTAATATTTCTGTAAAAAAATGTAATGAATAAAAAGAAAGCAATGAAAGTTTCATGAAAATAATGCTACATTTATTATATAAAATGCAAAACATTGGTGTAAATAAAGATTGATGATAATATGCTGTGTTATTATTTATTGTTGGTAAAATCGTCTATACTGATTTCTGTATCACAAGAACTAAAACCAATTTAATGAAACTGATGTCATTTCTGGATTCAGCAGACCTGAAATACACTAAATATATTGAAAAATCCTTGGCAAGTAAAAAAAACTTTTTTTTTGTTGAGCTGTGTAATCTAAAATGTACATTATTAAAGAAAAAGCATCATGTTTGTGCTCCTTTTCCTTCTAAACAATATTAAAAATATACTTGGACTAACAGAGGTGTAGCAAACCATGCTTAATAGTTCGACTGCGGGTGGTCTCATGGATGGAATTATTTTACATTACATATGTACACCTAAAATCACCTACGATGCCAAATGTGCTTTACTTAATATATTCCTCCATAGCAGTAAGGGGTTGGTAGATAGGTTGCCAGTCAACAAGATGTGAAAGTACCTGAATTTAGCTTTACATATTTCACTTGCATACCATGAAATTCTGAGTTTGGAGAGGCAAAATTGAAATCCAATCCGTTGTACTGCAGTTCATGGGCATGTCAGTAGGAGAGAGCAAAGTGATCAAGACTAGCTCATCATTGTTCTTTTCTCTTTCATTGTTCAATTACAGGCTGGGTTGGACAAGACCAATACATTTTAATAACTGGCAGCTGAAAAAATATCTGGTCCATTATCTTGCCTGATATGACTAATTGTCAAAGCACACTCAATCTCAGGACTGGATAGACAAAAACAACAAATCCTTTGTCAAGTAAAATTGCTACCATAAATGTATTTTATCTTTGTAGTTGTTTTCCTTTAGATAGTTAAGCTTTAAAGCACCTGACATTTTTGTTCCTTTATCAACCACTTGAAGATTTACCTTTTACTTTTGGTCTTGAACATTGCCAGAAACTTCACTTTCTGTGAACCCTCTAAAGCTGCATACACACCTGCAATTTTTCTCGTTGGAAAGGATCTTTCACGATCCTTTCCAACGAGAAAAGACTGCACGATGCATGAACGATGCTGTACATACAGCACCGTTCATGCTCTATGGAGAGGGGAGGGGGAGAGCGACGGAGCGGCACCCTGCTGCGCGCTCTCCCCTTCCCTTTCATTAGGATCGGTCGTCGTCCATCGTCCATGGATCCGCCAGGACGGTCGTCGGACGATGGACGACGACCGACTGTACACACGGCAGATTTTCGCCCGATAATTGGCCGATACCGATTATCGGGCGAGAAAAATTTGCCGTGTGTACGCAGCTTTAGACAATTGACACTGGGACAGATCTCTGTATAGGAACACCTTTTTTTGTTTTGGTAGCAGATGAAAATGTATAATTTTCCATCTATTTAGCCTATATGACAGTGTGCCACCACATTGATAAATTATACCACAAAGTGTCTGCACTGTCTGTATTCCCCATCATTACCTTAAGCTTTTTGTAGGCTAGGATCTCTTGTAATTGTCCTTTAACAGAATACAGATAATTCTAAGCATCTGGGCTGAGTACATTTCTATTTCACTGCTTGTATTAGATTTCATCGGTGGGTCTCAAACATATTTGATCATACTTAGATGCCAATTTGTGACAGAATGAGGTTATATGCTCAAAGTAACACTTTTACAGAAGAGCTACTGATCTGTAGTATCTTATAGAAGTATATTTAAGGTGAATCCGTAATGCCTTATACAGATTTTTTTCTTTTATTGGATAATAGACTGAGTTACCCTGTTTTCAGAAACTCAATAGGCATCACTCATTTCCAGAGACATTAAAATAGTATGAAGCCTGCTGACAAATGGCAAATAATTTGCCATGAACAATAAATCTCTAATTATGTGCTTGTTATTGGTTATGTTAACACAGCCATCACTGAAGCTATTGATCGACTGTAATGCAACCTCATTGTTAAAGGCTAAGACAATATGCTATATCAGAATTTCCAGGCACTCCTTGTAAATATCTCATAAAATCAACCTCCTGAGGGCTTTATAATCACTTATGTCCTTCCTAAATTATATGTTGTGGTAAGCATAAATGTCACAGTTTGCTAGAATCCTTTCACAGCAGTTTATACAGGCGTTTAGGCCTAATTAGCCAATGAGCATGTATACTGACACATTATTTCTAGTCTGTCATTTATTTTAAAATCCTATGATTTTATCTCTAGAATAAAAACAATTATTTCAGCTTTCTCCTGACATGATTATAGTAGTCAGGAGTGTTTCAAATACACTAAATTGAACTAAACCTTACATTTTGATTTATTATATCAAAGGCTATTTAAACAGAATCCCAATGTAACTACATATAATTACCAGATTCACAAGTGCCACTGTATGGTTCATGTACGTTCTGCATAATATTTGTAGGTAGTGGATTAGATTAGTAGGCGGTGGACTTGGTATTTCAAGGTGAAAGCAGGCCCTATTGAGGATTGACATACGGGGTCTAAAGCAGGCTACACACGTGCAATAATGGTTGTTGGAATGGATCTTTCACAATCCCTTCCAACGACTAAGGACTGCACGATGCAATAATGAGTGCTGTACATACAGCACTGTTCTGCTCTATGGAGAGGGGAGGGGGAGAATGATGGAGGGGCACCCCGCTGCACCCTCCCCCCCTTCGCTTCCATTACAATCGTTTGTCGTGCATCGTCCTTGGATCCGCCAGGACAGTCGATCGGACAATGGACGACAGGCGCTGTACACTCACCAGATTCTCGTCTGATGTCGGCCCTCAGCCTGAGTGTATGTAGCCTAAGGAACCACCTGGTGTTCCTATGCAAAATAAACAGCTGTGGACAGTGGTTAGTTTTGGAGACTATAAACTGACTTCTATATTTGTGTAGCCTAAGGATGCACTTAAATTGGTGTTTTTTTTATACATTATTTCATTTACACAACTGAATATCCAAAGAGAACATTAATTGGTTTTTCTCATGATTAGATAAAGCAAGCTCATCATTTATGGAATGGATATTCTAAACTCCTTTAGTAAATCTGGCCCAATGTCTAAATACAAAACTCATGCAAATTGTTACTTTAACCTTGGTATCCTTTGTGTGTTTCTTTCTGACCTGTGTAGAAATAAAGCATTAAACCACTCCTGTACTTTGCCTTAAGGTGCGTACACACTTCCAATTTTTATCGTTCCAATCGAACGACGAACGTTCGATTGGGCAAAAAATCGTTCGTAAAAAAGTAACCAACGACGCCGACGAACGAGGAAACTCGTTGGAAACGAACGACCGGACCGGCGGATCGGATTGGACGACGATCGTTGAACATCGTTCGTGTGTACGGTCGTTCGTTGATCGTCCATGTTCAGAGCATGCGTGATGAACGAACGTCCGTTCACTTTCCTGTCGTGCACATAGTTCCTCTATCGCTCAAACGATCGTATCTATTGTGTGTACAATATCTACGAACGATCGTGTCGTTATCTCTATGTGCAGGATCGGTGCTATACGATGGTTCGTAGATATCGTGCAGGATCGTGTGTCGTTCGTTTTCCAACGATAATAATTGGAAGTGTGTACGTAGCTTTAGCCTTGTGCAGAAGTGTCTAGTTATTAAAGTGTACCTAAACTCAGAAATTTCACTTTTTATGTTAATTAACCCTTTTATGTTAAGTAAAAAATTCTGTTTTTTTTGTTTTTCAAGGACCCCCTAATTCTCGATCACCTAGGCAAGAATGGGAGCGCAAAGCCTCCCAGGATACCTACATCAGGCATCCCGGGAGGCTCTTGGGTGCTCCTTCTGCGCATGCCCGAGCATCTCAGGAATGCGCAGAAGGAGCCTTTCCGTAGGAAAAAAAAATTTGTAGTGATTCGACAAGTTTTTTTTTCCAACCTACATCACCCGATCTCGTGCCTGGGTTGGGTGATGTAGGAAGAAGAACCCAGAAGAAGAGACGAAAATGGCAGCACCCAGTGCGCTGGCTTGCGGACGGATGCCGGGACGACGCAGAATGGAAAAGACCTCCGGATGGATCGGACTGCCCAGGATTGAAGATAAGTGCATTTATTTTGTTTTAGGCACTTTTGGGTTTAGTTCCTCTTTAAGACTATTCTGTGCTGCAGTCTTTTCTTGTGCAGGATGACTGGTCTAGTATTTGCACCGCCTGTAATTTTCTGTAGACAGCCTATAGTAGGAGGACTTGTTGGGTCCCACTCAGCTTTCTGCACAGGGTATGGGTAGCACAGAGATGCTGTCACTGCAATTAACCTAATATTTAGGTTTGCAAAGGCATTTTATACATAAAAAGCATATATTTTAACAAAATATCTGAAGTGCAGCTGTGAGCTTTTGGATATATAGATACATATATATATCTATATATACCTGTACTGAGAATGTGTCCTTCATCTGTCTCATCCCTTTCCAGGCAACTATCCAAAGAGAAACAAAACATTTTAAAAGTATGTGTGCACTAGGTATCCTGGAACCTGCTATCAGCAGTCCCTAAACCCCGCTCTAAACTTTTATCCCCAGAGGCCACTAGCTGCCATTCAGTTTGCCACACACTATATGTGGCTCTGGATAAAGTTGCCCCTACCAACTTCCACAACCCCCATCCTGCTAACCCCCCACCCTGGCACAACAGTCACACCAGATCTCTACTAAAATCTACATGGCAGAGCGCAGGTAAGGGAAATCCGGCCTCAGCACTGACATCATGGACTACAAAGCCAGACTACAACACTTGAACTCTGCACTCATTTTTGCCAAGCAAAATTATTTCTCAGCTGTCTTATCAAGCTTCCAACCTATGCAGCCTCCTTTCAACAATTGACTCCCTCATAAACCACACACCTGCTTACTCTACAACTACTTTCTCTGTCCAAGATATAACAATCTACTTAAATTCATCAAAATCAGACATGATGTCTCTGCTCAATGTGCCCCTCCAACCATATCCACCCCTTCCACCTGTAAATCATCTCTAACCTCAATCAGCCCTGTTACTCTGGATGCAATCTCTATTCCCCTTAAATCATCTCCATCTTATACCTGTCCGCTTGACCTAATCCCCTCTGATGTACTCCTGTGCTCACTCCTCCACCTTGGCCACTGCATTAATCAAACTTTTCAACCTCTCCCTTACTACTGGTATCCACACTTCCTCTTTCAAACATGCCATAATTCTCCCTATCCTGAAGAAAGCCTCACTAGACCCCTCCCTACCTTCTAGCTACCGTTCTATCTCCCTTCTCCCATATGTTTCCAAACTTCCTGAGCACCTTGTCAATAAAAGACTGACCGATTACCTGAGCTCCAACTCTCACCTTGACCCTCTCCAGTCTGGTTTTCGAGCTGCCCGTTCCACCAAACAGCCTTTACTAAAGTGGCCAATGACCTCATCAGACCTAAGCCACATGGCAGCTTTTCTCTCCTTCTCCCAGATCTTTCCTTTCCTTTTGACACTGTTGATCACCCCCTTTTTAAATAAAAATCATGCGCTCCATTGGTATCAGTGACACTGCTCTCTCTTGGTTTGCTTCCTACCTTTCCGACCGTTCCTTTTTCAGTTTCTTTCAATGGTAATACATCCTACTCCCTCCCTGTTGGTGTATCACAAGGGTCAGTTCTTTGACTGTTTCTCTCTGGTAAACCATCTAACTTGCATTATCTCCTTTGGTTTACAGTACCATCTATATGCAGACAACACTCAAATCTAACTGTCCACCCCTGACTTGTCTCCCTCAGTCCTGGATAAGGTCTCATGCTGCCTGTCAGTCATCTCCTCATGGATGGTTGACAGATTTCTGAAAATCAACATGGATAAAACCGAATCTGCCCCTACCTGTCCATAGAGACCACCAAACTCCTTGTACACACTCTTATCTCTCGTCTGGACTACTGTAACCTCCTCCCCCCTGGTATTCCACCAACCTTCTCCTCTACAATCCATTATGAGTGCTGCAGCCAGACTTATCCATCCTTCCCACCGCTCCTCTTCTGCTGTCTATCTTTGTAGTTCTCTTCCTTGGCTTCCATTTCACCTTAGAATCAATTTCAAGCTTCTCTGCTTTGACTTCAAATCCCTCCACTGTTCTTGTCCCACTTACCTTTCTAACCTGATAGAAAAATACTCCTTCAGCCGCTCTCTTCGCTCCTCCAATGACTTACTAATCTTTTCCTCTTTCATAACTTGTCCTATTTAATGTACAGTGCTGTTTAATATGTTTGCACTATATAAATACTGTTTAATAATAATGATAATATTAGCAGTAAAGCAACAGAGTGAGTATGCAGAGATCACAAGTCACAGAAGTACTGCTGAGAACTATTCAGCATTGGGATTTGGTTGAGCTCTGCTTATATAGCCTTTCAGAACCACTGGAAACACAGATCTATATACAGAAACATACACATTCACTCAGTTTTGGGTATACAGACTTGCACGATTCTCCTGATAAGTGGTACTAACATCAGTATACTTAAAGGCTCTGACAATAAAGTGTGCTGGTGGTTTCAAGCTATCCATCCTTTTTCTTCCAAACAGGTCTGTTCCTCCATCACCCATTGTTCAAAATCCTTCCACAACTTTCTTTACCAGCAGGAGAAGGTAGCACTCTTGAATTTTCCTCTAACTGGTGATGAGAATCGGCATTTCAATTCTGAGATGTAACTCCAATGACTTTCATTGGAAGATGCTCAATCTTTGTTAGTTAGTTAATCTTTGATAGTAGTAGTAGTGGATATTCGTAACCCTCATTATCTTCTATTCCATCCACATGGGATGTATAATTCAAGGTTTTTGTTAGCTATTAGTGTCTTATGTAGTCTGTGGGTGCTCAAAGAAAGACATTCAACATAACAACGGCTCTTTGAAGTGATGCTCTCCATTGCTTTACATATTCCATCGAAAACAGTGACTCAGTAGCACTTTAATGTCCTGAATCAAGATATTTTAGAGTTATCGCCATATGTAATTGTATGAGGTGTGAGACCAGGACAGAATCCCTATTATGCACGCATTTCTCCACTCAGATGGGTAATGTGGGTAATTTGTGAAGAAATGAGAAGAGTTAGTAAAAACGCACAATAATCTATCAAGTATTCTATTTTAAAAATCTATTTATTGAATATTGGGAACAGGAACTATTAAAAATTTACATTAGGCTTCACTTGTTCCCCAAACATGAACATTAATACATTATACAGGCCTCATGGCATGCCTCATTGGGGGGATGCTACATTAACCTACAGTCTCCTTTTTCTGTACATACAACAAATGCTTTTGCTGTAGCCATGTGAATAGAGATCCACTTTCCTCTATCTCACTGTCAATTTGCTCTCCTAGAGTGATTACCCCATCATTCTTGTAGTAGGCACATCAGACTTGACCTCATCACCAAGTGCAGAGAGCACAATAGTCATAAATCAAAATGGCAAAACAAACACACCACCTCACAGGTCAGTGGATACACTTGGCAAACAAACATGCTGAGTATTTTAAATTTAACTCCAGGAAAAATAAAAATACTGCCCTTGCAATGGGACCAATGCATGTTTTCATCTAAGGGAACTAAAAAGCAGATAATACTTTGCTTACATTTTTTCTTCTCCTCTGCAGGTTCTTCCATTGTGCAACCAATTCTCCGCATCTTCTTTTGTAAGGTTCTGCGGGCCTCCGTAGACACCCACTCGTAATCTGGAGTGTCCAAAAAAGAGGAGTGTACTGGCACTGGTAAGTAAAATGCTTTTTACTACCCTCTAGACCAGAGGTATGCAAACTCTGGTCTTTAGGCTGGATACGGCCTGTCCAGTATTCCAGTCTACCGTAACACCCCCCTAGGTATTAAACACATGGTGTCTTCAACCCCGAATGAACTGACAAATTTTTCTTCGTCCATTAGGACATCAAAGCCCTGTGTCTAGTGTGCAATGACACCAACAGCACTTTCAAGCGGTCAAAGGGGCATTTTGATGCCAAGCATGGGCACATGTTCAGAGACTACACAGAGGAAGAGGCTGCTGGCTTGCAGTCATGGTTGGAAAAAACCTTTCCTTGTACACCTTGTTTCTTCTGGTCTAGTGTGCCTTCCTGACCTCCTGAAATGGCCTAGTAGTCCAAAAACTTTGCCGATCCCTGCTCTAGACTAAGCATTTAACTCATGCGGGGGAGTACCCCATTTCTGCAGTTCATTTTTAACTAAAGGTAAATATCACATTACTACGGAATACATTTTGGAGTTAGTACCCATTAAGACTATGAGTGGCATCATGGCTCAGAGGTTAACATTTGCATCAATAGGTTCCAGGTTCAAATCCCAGCCATGACACAATCTGCACAGAGTTTCCCCCATGTTTGCTTGGGTTTCCTCTGAAAACTCCAGTTTCTTCTCTCATTCCAAAAACACGCACGCACGTTAGGTTAATTAGCTTCCCCACCAAAATAAACCTTAGAACTATGGTAATGACATAGGACTATGGGAGGAACTTTAGATTTAGGCCCCTTTAAGGGACAGCTAGTAACATGACTATTGTCTTTGCAAAGCGCTGCATAATATATTGATACTAGATAAATACAAAATAATAATATTAACTTCATGACTCCAACTTTGGTACCCAAAGCCAGGGACAGACTCTAGAAGTAGACTGTGCAAGTAAAACCTGTAGAGAACATTTAAACCCACAGAGAATGGTCCGTACACATATTCTTTTCAGATTTATATGTGAACTGCTTTCAGCTGTGCTCCTGAATTATATTCGTTTTAGTTTTCTTAACATGAGGATCTGGCACCATCATATTTAATGATTTATGTACTCCCCAGATAAGAAAAGTAAATCTGAGCTTACAATCACACAGAAGATTGCTGCCAAGCGTTCTTCTCCTACAAGACCAGAGCTCATGAGGAAGGTCTGTTCAGCAGAGATGGCACATTTCCTTCATTTTTTACTCTAGTCAGTCAGATGTTTTTCCAATATATCAATGAAGACAGTTGGTTACAAGCAAAGCAATATTTTCAAGTCAGCGCTGATGTATTGTATTGATTTTTCTGGAATGTGCGGATAACCTTAACTCTTGTGTCATGATGGATGTCCGTAAGGGAGAGGAGGTACCTTGTAGTATGCACTAACAGCATTTTCCTGTGTTCTTGTGTTTTGAGACATCATTTTTTTCAACTGCAGTCTGTTAATAGTTTATTCTTTTTATTTAGCTGATGCTGGTGGTCTTGAATTCCCAAAATACATTAACGTTGCTTGGAAACTTAGTGTTTAGAAGCATGGGCTCTTCATATTCCCCTGTGAGTACCAGGTCTTGTTTGAAGTGCACTTTTGATAAAAATCAAAAAGCTCTCAAATTATTTCTGTATAACCTGCAGATATAGGAGTGTTTTCTCTGAAAAGCCTTTAAAGATTTTTTTCGGTGGAAAATTGGAAATGCAGCTTCAGTCATAATAGTGTATATTCGGTCAAAGCAGTTTCTGACTATTTTGGTTTGCACCAAATTCAACTTTATATTCTTCTTCTTAAAATAGTCCTTTCAGAATAGAAATATAAGAACTGATGCTCATGGGATGTCATTGTGGACCTGGTTATACTACCTAGTGATTCACTGTTGTAAAACAAGTATTTACATTCATGATAATAGAAAGTGTACTCTCTTTCAAATCTAAGGCACGTTAGATTTTTGTTAGATTATTGAGTGCTGCACATATAGTGCCGTTCTGCTCTATGGAGAGGAGAGGGGGGAGAACAAGCGATAGGCGCCCTGCTGCGCTCTCTCCCCTTCACTTGCATTGCAAGCCGGATGGCCACTGAACACATGTCTGATTCTCGTCCAGTACCAGCCCTGAGATGAGAATCGGAAGAGAATCATCTGACGCGTGTATGCAGCCTAAGGTTTTGTGTATTAGGACAAAAGAATCCTGCCTTTAGCAGGTATTTAAATTTGGTAAATACAACATCAGATAAACAAGACATGACATAATAAACAATGTCATTATAAACTTAACAATCATTAGGTCAAAATGCAAAAGCAATGTGTGCAACACTATGCTCACCCTTGGCATTTTCCTAAGAATTATGAGGGTAAGTAGCAGCCAGGTGCTCCTAACCAAATGCACTTGATTACTTGGTTATTGCGGGCATACTGTCTGCTCCAATCCAGCTAAATGCAGTCACATTGATCGGGAGGCGTTTCATAATACAGATGGACAATGACCCAAAACATACAGCCAAAGCAACCCAGGAATTTATTAAAGCAAAGAAGTGGACTATTCTTGAATAGCCAAGTCAGTCACCTGATCTGAACCCAATTGAGCATGCATTTCACTTGTTGAAGACTAAACGTCGGACAGAAAGGCCCACAAACAAACCGCAACTGAAAGCCGCTGCAGTAAAGGCGTGGGAGAGCATTAAAAAGGAAGAAACCCAGCATCTGGTGATGTCCATGAGTTCAAGACTACAGGCTGTCATTGCCAGCAAAGTATTTTCAACCAAATATTAGAAATGAATATTTTATTTTCAGCTTTTGGTTTGTCTAATTACTTTGAGCCCCTGAAATGAAGTGATTGTGTTAAAAAAAAGGCTTTAGTTCTTCGCCTTTTTATGCAATTTTTTTGTTCAACCCACTGAATTAAAATTGAAAGTCTGCAGTTGAATTGCATCTGAGTTGTTTCATTTAAAATTAGTTGTGGTAATGTACATAACCAAAATTAGAAAAAAGTTGTCTCTGTCCAAATATTTATGGACCTAACTGTACCTCAGTTATCATGTTAAACTTCATGACAGTACAGTTAGAAAAAGAGTGAGCAAGCATGACCAAAGTGGAGATGATTAGCCATGCGATACAAAGAGCAGCAAATCAACTTGTGATGTTAGACAACAACAACATGATCATTCCCAGAGGTCAGCAGACCAATGCACTAACTGCAGATGTCATCACAAAGATCACACACCTTCTATCTATGTATGTACCTGTTCATTGTCTAACAATATCTGCACATGTGGTAAAAGAGGACAATTGCAAGAAAGAATAAGTCATAATGTTCTTACAATGAACCTGAGAATCATTTTAGATATTTTGAAGACATTGCTTGATTTTTTTAAAGAAGTAGTAGTACCAGTGGTTATCTAACATTATGACAGTAATCATTGATTTTTAATGACCATTATCTAGCATGTGTGTAGCTTAAGAAATCTTATCCGCTGTCTCTGTTCAATGAGCCTTCATTAAATGATATCATCCATTATTTCCCTACTGACTGGAATGAATACATTTTTCTATTGGCTTACCTCTGAGGCTGACATGATCCCCCCAAAAAAACTGCTGATGGGAATGTGGTTGCCCTTTAAAATGCTCTGGAAAAACTCTGGAAAATCACTAGTTAAACCAGACACCACAAGATGTCTGTTATTACTGTTATTAGACTTCATTTGCTCCCCTCTGATTTAGTGACACTTTGGGCTCTATTTGTAAAGCGGGGAATCAGACATTCCTTTAGACAGTCTCTTGTGGGAATCTTCCAGGTCCATGCATTTCAATACTCACCAGGGAATGTTTGAGGAAATGTCACATTTCCTGTTTTATAAAGAGAGTTTCTTTGTGTCTGGGTCCTGGCTTTCCATGACTTTAAGGCTAAGAGCGAACAACTGCAACCCACTGTCTAACGTGAACATCCTTGTCTGCCTCAAAGTATCATAAGGACCAGTGGTCCCCAACCTTTTGGAGCTCGCCGACCACTAAGGGGAAGAATCTTCCACTGAGTGTCCCCATAATGCCAGAACCCGCCCAATCTCCCATGGCAGGCTCAGACCTGTCCAGAGACATGGTCCACAGCTCTGGCCTGTGGGCCTCCCCAAATTGGGGTCCTTCCTTTGACCCTGCTGGAGGGTGCACCAGCCAGAGCTACAGACCACTGCTGGTCTCCGTGCTCTCGCCGCCCACCTCTCAGACAACCAGGGGTATAGGATCCCTAATATAGACAAAGGATTGTCAGTTATCAGGGCATAGCTATGAAATCAGGGAAAGTCAAACCTCAGTAAAAACGTAAAATTAAATTAACTCATATATGGGCATAAAGGATACTTTTCTGGCTTACAGAGGTAATAGCAAGCATTTTAGGGTGTCTGGTGACACAGTCGTAAAGCCACATGCTACAAACCACATGAGAAAAAAATTGATTTATCCCCTTGCTACGTCTTTCTGTGGCACCTAACTCTGTCAACTTGTAAAATATGTATCACTGATCTCAGTATAAGTATGGCTAAATCATGACATCCAGGGAAATAGTATTCCTAAAAGCAGAGTGTTTAGTAATCTAGCACAATGTTTCTCAACCCTCTTTAAGTGGTGGAACCCCTTGAAATACCTTACAGGTCTTCCAGGATCCCCTGATAACCCAGATGATAATTACTATATCCACAGCTCACAGTACATTAGTGTGGTGGTCTGTGGAAAGAATGTAATCCTTACAGACAGCCCAAAAAAACCCAATAATGTCTAATAAACTGACCTGAGAGTCACAAACTGCTCATGGCTAAAAGAACCCCAAGCAACCTCTGGAGGAACTCTAGTGTTCCACAGACCCCTGGTGGAAAACCACTGATCTGGCATGAGTCACTTTCATGGTTACCTGCGTGTGTATTAAACACAGTTTTGAGAACTAATGGCTAATTTGAGGGAGAATGAGGCATGGAGAGAAAATAAGAGGGGTAATGGAGAGAAAGAGGAGGGTGAGTGGGAAGGAGAGAGGTTCTTAGAAGAAGAGAGAGGGGTTTTCAGTTTTTTTATTTTGACTGAGTCCTGTCTACCGGCTTGACATCGCTTGCATCTCAGTCTCCTCCCTACTTCCCACCATTTAAATGTACAAAATGTACAAAATCTGATTTTAGAGAATGAAGAATAACAAGAGAATGATTTTAGAGAATGAAGAATAACAAAGTAGCAATCTAATATTTGATTTGCCCCCTTGTATTTTTACTTTAAAAACATAAATTGTTACTGCAACTTGACTCTTAGATATTTGCTCAGGAAATTTTCTCACCTGCAGCATCTCTTCCAAAAAATAATGATCTTTTTTCTTTTTAATGTGTTTTTTGTACTTTAGACACAATTGAGGCATCCTCTGTGTCTTCAGGAGTCGATAAAAAAAATGTTGGTAAGTCACCTGTGAGAAACGTTCAAAAAGTAAGTAATCAGGAAGTAGCCTGCAGTTCTAAATCAATGCTCTCAAATCAATATTTCTTACTCTTCATTGCATTTTTCTTTTCTCCTCACACAATATTCATAAAAAAATCAATGTGTTACTTCTCAGGAATTCACACTTTGACAGAAAACTATGTATAGACATATTTACTTTAGGATTTAGATGGGCCTTTGTCATTTGTTAGTGTCCTCAGTGAATTGTAAAGAGAGTATAAAATACACAGTGCATGAAATTGTTAACAGTACAAGACAAAGATGATGAAATGTACAGAGAGGATCCATGCTTGTCCAAGTTTTGTCCTAATGAAAATATAAACAGAGCTTGAGTAAAAATAGTGATAAACCTAATTACTAAAATTTCAGAGAAGCTATTAAGCTTCGAAATTTGATCTTCGTATATTTTACCTTCACTGTTACTTTCCTCCACCCCCACTATCAACATGATATTACATTATTTCACACCTACAATTGTTATCTCGGGGGTTCAGTGCTTCTCTATGCAATGTGGGCAGATCATGGTTGGGGGGAAGAGTAGGATAGAGTCCTCAGTCCTAATGCAAACTATCTCTTAAGTGCATGCAGATTTTCCTAGGTAATACCCGCATGTGATGCCGAGCATCTATGATGAAAACACAGTAGCTTCTGTATCTTTATTTAATCCCAGGAAGACTCCACTGTGAAAGAACAGGGTTCTGTGGGAATCATATCATCTCTTCCAGGGCTGGTTGTTCTTTTTTGCACTGAACATGGATCTTAATAACTTTGGCTGTACATTTAGTGTTATTATCTGCCACAGAATACATTTGGGAGCAATCAGATGCCTCTCTGATGTTACTACTGCATGATGGCTTTTTAGTATTATGGAGACCATAAATTATAATCAAATTCTCAATATATGTAGCTGCAATCCTGTAAGAACTTTTTTCCTCTGCTTTACTGTCACCTGAAGACACTTATTCTTGCCTCCAGGCCTTCAATGAACAAACTGCTTTCTGTTACAGCAGGATATTTCAGATTCGGACTCCAAAGAACCTTTTGACATCTTTCTGCAGATTAGTTCTTGCGTTTTTATGATAGTAACTTTATGAAGTTACTTTATGATAATTACTTTATGAAGTAACTTTGTCTTGTTTCTGCATCAAACGTATAGCTTTTAATACACAGTTTTTTCATGAAGTTTGAATTAGTCTTTTCTGGACTATAGATGGGTATACCGGGGTTTTCTGCCAGTTCTGAGCTGGTGGAGCCACTCTCATCCTCAGATTTGTTCCTTGGCCAACTGCTGCAATTTTGTCATCAGTGTTGTATTGTTTCTTTGTGAAGCTTCTGCAGAAAAGCTTGGAAAGAGTCTGGAAAAACACATCTACCTGGCAAGGTCCTCCGATGACAGACCTTAATTTAAGTTACGTTAATTTAGACCATCGTATGTCTTATTGCTGCGTTAGGTCTTGCCAACGTGTAGGAAGTTTTTTACATTGAACTGTCTTTAGTGACCTCAACTTGTAGAGACTTGTAGAGTAGAGACTTTTTCTCATCCCTTCATCCCTTACACTTTTAATTGTTTGATTTTTTTTTTAACCTAAATGCAATCTAGTTGACCATCAGCACTTGTTTGGCATCGTTATATACATATAAGCCATCAAAATCTTAAGTGTACTGAGAATCTTAAGTGTACTTTTTGCTTAGTAGATTAGTAGGTATTTAAAATCAAATAATGTCATTGTTTCATTGTTTTGTGTGTATATATATATATATATATATATTTAAATAAATATATATATATATATATATATATATATATATATATATACATCCCAGAGTATATATATAGGTTCTCCCAGAGTGCATTGTTAACACAAGGGAGGAGTGTTTTAATTTCATTAAACAGTGAAAATAAAAGGTTGCCTTCACACTTCAATGAACAATAGGGAATGTATGAGAACTATGTATGACACTGGAGATAAGCAGGGCGACTTGCACAAATCTGTGACAGCAGAAGTGAAATTATTCTGATTCTTCCCCGCACTGGCACACCTTGCTTTTGGTTGGTCAGTTGTCACTGAGCTGCCTTAGTGTACCTAGGTTCTCCAAATAGGATGCTCATGCATACATAAATGCCAAGTCCACAACTCATGATACATGAGCCAAAGAGAGAATAGTAATTCTAGGTTCATCTAAGGACTCTGGCCCTGTGATTCACAGTGCTACTTATATATATTCTGTTAAATGGTTTTCATTAACCTTCCATTTTACCCATGCATATAACTTTTTTTTATCTTAACTTTCTTGTACTTTTGGTAAGACCGAAATACCTGGACTCGTTTTTACACTGTCCTTTAGAAGAGTTGTATAGGTATTATTTCTTAACTGGTTATTATATTATGGAAAAAAACTGGTATAAGATTGCAGTATTTTATTTCAATAATCAAACAAAAATCAATTTAGCATTAAATATACATTCTTTAATATCAATTATAGGGAGCAAAATAATTTTTGATAGTTTTCTGATGCTTCATCTGCAGGTGGCGCTGTTATTCCCTTTATGTATCAGTTAATTTTGTTTGGCTAGGGCTTTGTTCATAATGAGAAATACTGTCTAAACTTATTCTGAGTGATATAGTCCTTTATCTGCTTATGTATAAGCCTACTTAGGCGAAAAGAGGTTGTATAATCTCTATAAACCATGTTCAAACAAAATGTGATGTTTTGATTTTTACATAGCAGAAATGTGATGTCTGTATGTTTTGTCACATAAATCAAATCTCATTTCATTTTCACATTTCCTTTCACACACATGATTTGTCAGATAACACTGACGAGTATAAGTGAACAGATTTTGCAATGCAACTGTCAGTGCATATTGGCTCTCCTGCATTCAGCACACACAGCAATAGCTTAAAAATGGATGCATTATATGTTGAAATGTATGATTTAACATGGTATTTCAGGGAAAACATCCTACCTGCATTCAAGTCATTGAAACCAATTCCAACCTGGCATTTTTATTCTATAAAAGATGTTTCAAACATATATATTAGCTGAGAAATAAGCATATTTTTAAATGACCTAATATTTTCAGGTTCAGAAAGAGTTAACTGATTTCAGCTGTTTACATAGGCGCCTACCTAAATGCGTACGATGCCTGACCCGACGATCCGCCTGGTGTTAAATCCTTGCGAATTCGAGACCTGCCTTTTGCTAGCGAACTAGATTTTTTCAAAAAAAGTCACAGGCACACAAAAGTTCTTGTTTGTTTCTATATATATATATATATATATATATATATATATATATATATATATATATATATATATATATATTTATTTAAATAAATATATATATATATATATATATATATATATATATATATACATCCCAGAGTATATATATAGGTTCTCCCAGAGTGCATTGTTAACACAAGGGAGGAGTGTTTTAATTTCATTAAACAGTGAAAATAAAAGGTTGCCTTCACACTTCAATGAACAATAGGGAATGTATGAGAACTATGTATGACACTGGAGATAAGCAGGGCGACTTGCACAAATCTGTGACAGCAGAAGTGAAATTATTCTGATTCTTCCCCGCACTGGCACACCTTGCTTTTGGTTGGTCAGTTGTCACTGAGCTGCCTTAGTGTACCTAGGTTCTCCAAATAGGATGCTCATGCATACATAAATGCCAAGTCCACAACTCATGATACATGAGCCAAAGAGAGAATAGTAATTCTAGGTTCATCTAAGGACTCTGGCCCTGTGATTCACAGTGCTACTTATATATATTCTGTTAAATGGTTTTCATTAACCTTCCATTTTACCCATGCATATAACTTTTTTTTATCTTAACTTTCTTGTACTTTTGGTAAGACCGAAATACCTGGACTCGTTTTTACACTGTCCTTTAGAAGAGTTGTATAGGTATTATTTCTTAACTGGTTATTATATTATGGAAAAAAACTGGTATAAGATTGCAGTATTTTATTTCAATAATCAAACAAAAATCAATTTAGCATTAAATATACATTCTTTAATATCAATTATAGGGAGCAAAATAATTTTTGATAGTTTTCTGATGCTTCATCTGCAGGTGGCGCTGTTATTCCCTTTATGTATCAGTTAATTTTGTTTGGCTAGGGCTTTGTTCATAATGAGAAATACTGTCTAAACTTATTCTGAGTGATATAGTCCTTTATCTGCTTATGTATAAGCCTACTTAGGCGAAAAGAGGTTGTATAATCTCTATAAACCATGTTCAAACAAAATGTGATGTTTTGATTTTTACATAGCAGAAATGTGATGTCTGTATGTTTTGTCACATAAATCAAATCTCATTTCATTTTCACATTTCCTTTCACACACATGATTTGTCAGATAACACTGACGAGTATAAGTGAACAGATTTTGCAATGCAACTGTCAGTGCATATTGGCTCTCCTGCATTCAGCACACACAGCAATAGCTTAAAAATGGATGCATTATATGTTGAAATGTATGATTTAACATGGTATTTCAGGGAAAACATCCTACCTGCATTCAAGTCATTGAAACCAATTCCAACCTGGCATTTTTATTCTATAAAAGAATTACGGCTGGCAGGAGTTCAGCTTTAAAGGACAATAATAAAGGTTTTGGTTAACAGTATTGTTAAAAAATAAACTTTATTGGTTTGTTTTTATCCATTTTTAATGCAAATATTGTTTTAAAAATATAATATATAATAACTAGGTTTTAGGAAATGCTTATCTGTTTGGCGACTCCATGCTGTGCACCATCATGGTAATAAACACTGTTTGTTCTGTCCAGCGATGTCAATTGCAGCAGCCAGGAGAACTGGGATACCAGCAGCCCCTGCTTCCCTGTTCTGAAAGACGCAACCAGTCTCCCCGAGGCTGAGCGGGGACTGCTATAGGTAAAGGCTGGGGTGTGAGATTGGGGCTGACCGGGGCCTTAAACTAGGTAATAGTATATCATAAATCACAAAGGATACCTAAAGCACTATGGGTTAACTAAAGAAAAAGCCTAGCATACAACTGTTTAGTGCTCCCTTTAATATTAACTGGTTCTAAACCCTCAAATAAGGGAGTTAGGCTATGTTTGTGCATCAGATGATTCTCGCCCGATATAAACGGTTGGGCTGGTCCCGAGTGAGAATCTGACATCTGTACAGGGGTTGCTCAGCATTGTTCATGGATCTGTCAGGATGGACCGATTAAGAACATCCGCTATACTTGTCAATAGAAAAGAGCACAGCGGGGTGCCGCTTGCTTGTTCTCCCTCCCCCCCTCTTCATAGAACAGAACAGTGTTCTATCTACAGCTCACAGTACGTTAGTGTTGTGGGAAGAATGCTTGTTATATTGTTGTCTTTGGGAAGGCTCCCACCCTTAGCCAAAAAGATAATTGGTCTTACTTAACCTGACATAAGAGGAATAAATTGCTCATTGCTCAAGGAACCACTAGCAACCTTTGGAGGAACCCTGATTTAAACAAAACGCTCTAGAGGAACCCTGGGGTTTCGTGGAAGATTGGATGAGAATAGCTGCTCTTATTCACATTGACCTCACCTAATACTGAACTCAAATTTTAGCAAATCATCTCTCGATTCATTATTACAACATGCTTATGTATGTATTCTCTTGATCTTATAAGGATACTTGGTGGTCAACATCCACTAAATAGATTTTGGTAGTCGAAGATCAATTTGTACTGTGCCAGGCTGTGTTGATTTTAGCTTTGTTTTTTTGTTTTTTGCCCTACAGACTGGTCCGCCCTGTCACTGACAGTAACTTTCATTTTATTGCCACATAAATTCGGTCTGATCTTTTTTTTATAGAAAATGTTTACAATCCTCCAATATTATTAGCATACATATACAAAACGATGATAATTCCTCCCTAATTTGGTTTGTTGGATCACCCAGGTTCTCCCATGATAATCTATCATCTCAAGTCTGGGAGAGCTTTAATAAATTAGGTCCTATATGTAACAATTTGTGTAATCGTTTCAATTGCAGTGTCAATAAAATAGAAAATGATGTGACAGTTCTACACCTATACACTTCATATATTTAGGTTATTAGCCTAATTTACATTTACAAGATTTCCTCTAGCTGGGTGAGTAAAACTCCAACCTTGATTGAATTTGTATTACAAGGTTGAGCCCATGTCATTATAGTTCTTCCTTTTCAAATCTGTATTTTATTGGAAGATGCTAATGAGATAGAAATGCTAATGAAATATGTTAATATTTGTTATGGTAATGTTGTCATTCATGTCAGTGATTTTTACAGTACATTAATAACACTGATGTTACTAAAATATCAGACTATAGAGAGCTAGGTATTAAGTAATAGCAGAGGTACAAAGCAAAAAGATATATGGTAAATGCATTTAATCACCAAATCTCAAACTAATCAGAGTCTTATATCCATTAGATAATAGTGAGAAATATGTTAAAGTGTAATACATCGTAGCTTACAAATCTTTAAATTTTAGTGTCATCATTCATTTTTCATGCTTTTTTTTTTTGTTCCTCTGATGATCCTTTCACTAACATTCTTAATGTCCTAGGGTGATAATGTTTCTTACATTGGGCATGATTTATTAAAGCTCTCCGAGGCTGAAGAGGATACACTTTCATCAGTGATCCAGGAAACCTGGAATGGATTTATGCATAGTCATTTGCTATTTGCAAGCAAATGTTTTGAATTCTGGACCAGACCCATTCCAGGTGTGTGGGGAACGCCCCCCTCCTCCCCATCCAGCCTCTGTCCAGTCAGGAGCAGTAACTGTGGTGCAGGGATGTGGTGGGCAGGCCGTGCCCCCTCTGCCCGATCAAGCCTCCATCCTGCACACGAGCGAGCAAAGAAGCCCCGTTCGTATCTTGGAGTCTGTATGTCAGATGTCCTTAACTCTCTTTCTCTCTCTGTCTCTCTTCTTGACATTATTAGTCATATATATATATATATATATTTATAAATAATAATGTCAAGAATATTGCTGAAAATCATTTTGACATATGTGGGAGGGACCTTAAAAAATAGTCTGCCCTGGGTGTCACGAACATGTCTAGGAAACCTTTGCATTGTATCTGATTTGCATTTACATTCATAAAATTTATGCAGCTGCTGAAGATTACACAACTAGTGCTTTGAAAATTTTCATTCTCTCCAAAAATATTACATCCTTTGACAACTGTTAAACAGTTATTTTCATATACACAATCCATTTATACTGAAATTGATTATATGTTCCTGGACCAGTACTATCTGAATAGGTCCTCTCAGTGTTCTAAGCTGATTTATCCAGACCTAGGTTGATGTTCAAAAAATCATTAGGTGCATGTTTTGATTACAGTGATAAAATAAATGATTCCCAATCTACTCCTGGGAGGCAGATGCAATTGTATAGTTAGAGAATTATTTCATAAGGATGCAGGCTACAGAAGATGTACCTGTCGAAAAGATAAATGGTAATTTTAAAACATATTAAAAACTTAGGTTTTTTAAAGTGTTTTGTAATTGTTTATTGGACTTTTGCACCTTGCAGGCTTTTAAAAGGTCATAGAAAACTCTGAGTCAAATTGCTAAAATATGTTAACGTGTAAAATGCTTCTTGCTTACCTAATTTGTTAGGTCACCCACCTGGAACCTGATCTGTATGCAGATAAGAAAATACAAAGGAAAGTGGGAAGAATATGCCTACATGTTTTTGTTTATCATTATTTATTTAGGAGAAAGAAAGGGAAATTACAAAAACAGTTTACAAAATATATATTATTGAGAGAAAACATTAATAATAATAAACCATCAGACACATTAGTTCAATACTGATAAACAGAACATACAATTGGGATGGATAACCACAATGATTATAACCTATATTGATTTCAGTACTTTTAAAGCCTGAATATGCAGTAGGCAATGATACATCCCAGCCGCTGGGTACGTTACCACACACAGAGTCTATGCCAATAGCCAGTAGGGTACCACCTTGGTGGGATAAGTTTGTTAGCAACATGTGCTCAGCAACAATGCTAAGGTAGGTTGTGGGACACCATGAAATTGCCACTAGCCTTAAATGTTCGTACGGTGGATGCTTTCATTTTGTTGACGCCAGATTTTTGAACCTACTATCTGAATGTTGAAGCAGAAATTGAGACAAGACAAAGTTTTCTTTTATTCTACTCCTGACCTATTTTGGTGAGATGATGAGAATTGTAGCCTCAAGTGCCTGTTCCTAGCGGACAGGTGTGGCACGCAGGGTGGTCTCCTGCTGCTGTAGCCCATCTGCTTTCAGGTTCAATTTGTTGTGCATTCAGAGATGCTGTTCTGTAATGAGTGGTTATTTGAGTTACTGTTGGCTTTTTTATTGGTTCAAACCAATCTGACCATTCTCCTCTGCCCTCTGGGGCATTTTTGCTTAAAGAACTGCCACTTACTGGATATTTTTGCACTTTTCAGACCATTTTCTGTAAACTTTAGAGATAGTTGTGCATATAAGTCCCAACGGATCAGCAGTTTCCTAAGTACTCAGACCAGCCCACCTGGCACCAACAATCATGCCTTATGTTTAAATCTAACTTAATCACACTTCTTTCCCATTTTGATGCTAAGTTTGAATGTCAGCATATTGTCTTCACGACATGACAATGACGACATACCTAAATAAAGTGAGTTAATTATGAACTTCATTTGGCAATTCAAGGTGAGTATATAAGTAACTTTGCTATTACATTGCATCAACACATAACTTGATAAAAGGGTGAGAAAATAAAATGGACTAGTGCCCCTTTAAGAATATTATGTAAAACAATCTGGACATTAGCCTTTTCACGATATGATTTTTAAATTGATTTGATAGTCTGACTGTATTAAAGCTGCTCATTAGGGAATTGCATATCATTTTAATGAAAGAAAAGGATTCACAACTGCTGGCCACGTTATCTCATTAATGGCTCAGTATGTTGGATTAGCACTTTAATACAGTTAAAGGATTACTGATGACAGCAACCACAGTCAGGATTATAGGAGTGAAAGCAGGAGATTAGGTCTGGGGAGTGGAAAGGAGGTTTTTTTTTTAAATTTTAATGAAAATACATGGTTTCTCATTACATCTATGTGTTGATGATAGACATTTTAATTAGATTAGTGTAGATATGGATTAAACATCAAACACCCAATGTAATCTTAGCAGGAAAGCATTTTACAAGTGTATTGTGATATGAAAGTAACAATATTTTGTTTTATCTCCGTGAAGGGCAAGACAATTATACATTTACTGTGAATGACTAATATGTAAGCAAATGTTAGATTTTATATTGTAACTTGAAATAATTGGATAAAATCAGTTTTGTTAAACAGGATTTAGGTAGACATTCCATAACTGAAAATAAATTAAATGGATAGATACATAAGCACAAATTGATATGACCAAGGTAGCTGTGTAGCTGCAATTTAAAGGTAAACAAGATCACAACAGGATCACAGCAAAAGTCACATTTCTTGCTAAAACAATCACTTCTTCAGGGACAATTGTGCCACAATATAACTACATGTCATTAATAGTGATCTGCAACACAGTGAAAAATTCCCATGTGAAAGAAAACCTGCTCCAAGGGGAAAATAAGTCTGCCATGGATTACCTCACTTTCTGAAACAAATGTTAGAGATCTGGTAGTCATCTAGATTTAAAAAAACTCAAAATATTCAGAGACATTGACCGGGAAAATCATACAGTTTGTCTTTTGCTCTGACTTTATGTGAATGAAGTTTGTCTAAAGTAAGTGCCTCTAGGTATTTAAGATAGTGAAAGTCAGGTAACTAGCATTTCCAGAAAGAAAACAGGCTTTCCAACTCCTTTCTCTCAGTACACAGCTTCTTTAAAATTACATTGTAAATACTTGATGCAAAATAATATCAAAATGTGTAAAACTATAAATATAATCACGCACAGAAAACTACAATTATATAAAGAAAAGCACAGTGCCTCCTGAGATACATATGTTTTGCTGCTCTGACATAGGATAGGGCATGCCCAGAAGGAGCCTATTGCTGCAATAGGAAAAAAGGTGCCAATCTCACACATGCCCAGTGCGATCAGAATTCTTTTTTTACCATTTACAGCAGGCTACGTCACCTGATCATGCCTGCATAGTGCACAATCAAGTGAAGTAGGCAGAAGAGGAAGGAGAAAGATGGCGACACCCAACACATTCTTCGTGATAGGATGAAGGCGGATTCCAGGATGGTGCGGGACCAACTTGAGGCTAAGTGTGGGGGATTGGGGGCTCTGCAGAAGTAAAGGAAAGGGGTGTTACACCTCACTGACACCTATTCATGGCACTTACCTTTCCCCCCTATCACTGCCCTGTCCCTTCCATTTCAATCCTCTACCAGTCACACCACCGTTCCCCAACTTTTTCACCTAACACTGGTTTGAGTGTGGAAATATTTAGATTTTTGAAAAGTTTTAATTAATAACAAAACCTACATGGATATACCCCTTACCTAACAGTTTAGATGATGCCTTTAAACAGGATCTGTTCTTCCTAGTAGTTAATGTTACCATGTAACCTAAACTTCACTTTTGTAGCCCAATTATTATAATGAAAAATGGAATGTCAATGTCAGCATTCACTGTGTAGAGAAAAGACACTGTGGGCAGCACGGTGGCTCAGAGGATAGCCTGGCATGAGGTGCATGCAGGTTCCCCCTGTGTCTGCGTGGGTTTTCGCTAGGTACTCTGGTTTCCTCCCCACATTCCAAAAACATGCAGTTAGGGTAATTGGCTTCATCCTAAAACTGACCTTAGACTATATTAAAGACATATGACTATGGTAGGGACATTAGATTGTGAGCTCCTTTGAGGGACAGTTATTGACATGACTATGGACTATGTACAGCACCTCTATTTAATGTACAGTGCTGCATAATATGTTGGCCCTATATAAATACTGTTTATTAATAAAAAAATGGATAGTCTTTTATTTTTTCCCTATTACAGTTTTTGTATTAGTCAAAGGTTCAGTGTATTGTAGGGAAACTGAGTTTGCATATGGTCACCCTAAAATAGAAGATTATTGATAGTTCATATTTGCAGCTACCTATTAACCCATGGTATACCCTAATCTGTGTAAAATCTAAATGACTTTTCACCAATAAATCTGGCATTGATAACTGTAAGTTTCTTGTACAATGAACTTTCATGAAGTTTTAAGTCCTGCTAGGGGCATCAAGAGTTTAGAGCATAAAGCACACTAAGAAATCAGTGCCCTGACACGACACAGAACTTCTATTTCTAAAAAAAAGTAAAACAGAGTCCTGACATCTGTTTCTTTTCTTACAATGTCAGATATTTTCCTGCTACTTTGCTGCATCCTTGTCTTCAGTTTACGATTCATCTGTCATAGTTGGGGAATATTTTCAGTTAAGTTCAATTACTGGTACAATGAACTGTACAAAATAAACTAAGACTAAACTAACTACCCTGTTTCCCCGATGATAAGACACTGTCTTATTTTTTTTGGAAGGCCAAAATATGCTCTAGGGCTTATTTTCAGGGGGATGCCTTATTTACCCATGAAGAAGACTACAGTACACAGTTATTGTTCATGTGCCATTCATGTCCACTTCTGATCAATCTGTGCCAATCATTGTCCCCTTCTGATTAATCTGATCCATTCATTGTCCCCTTCTACTGTAATCAATAATATACCGTACCATTAAATGTCCCATTGTAATTCATCATATACTGTACCATTTAATGTCCCATTCTAAAGCTTATATACAGTAAGTGGTATTGCTCACAGCAAAAGAAACCTGTCTGTGTCTCACTTTTGGATGTTCTGGCCGTGAACAAACTCCTACAGTCTCCGTTAGGGAGGGATGAGGGAAGCTGCCTGTGTTTGCTTGGGCGGAGTCACGTGCGCGCACTGCAGTCCTGTCACTTCCTCTTCATGACGAGGCGCGGCACGCAGCCATGGAGGCAGACGGAGGAACCACACGGAGTCACCCACCGTACCACCCGATTCGGGTAAGCGCAGGTATCGGTGGGTGGCTTATTTGCGGGGGGGGCCTTATTTTACATTTTTCTCTAAAAAGGGGGGGGCTGTCTTATTTGATGGCCCTGCCTTATCATCGGGGAAACATGGTAGCAATTGCATAGTATGGTTTTTAACATCAAGAACTGTGCTGTGATATTTCACAAGTAAAAGAAATAAACTGACATGAGTACAGTAAAGTACACAGTGCATAACAATCAAAAAGCTTTATGCTAATATTTTTCTAGAGTAAGAAATTAAAACAAAGCATTTATTTGTTTTGTCACATGCAGCAAATGTCTTCCAGTTTCTCCAGGTATTTTCATTATTATTATTAATAATAATAATAATAATAATAATAATAATAAACAGGATTTATAGAGCACCAACATATTACACAGCGCTGTACATTAAATATGACAGATAGATGCAGAAAGTGACATAGAAGGAGGAGAGAACCCTGCCCCAGAGAGCTTACAATCTAGGTATATAGGAAAATTGCCATACAATTGTATGCTTCATTTCTTCCAATCTTTTTTTTCCATGAAAACATATGTGTACTTTATAACAAAAAAACAAGGAAATCCAAAAGCCTTTATGTACAGTATATATTGTGTTTTTTTCTGTTTTTTTTTCCTACATTCTATTATCTTTACACCTTTTAGTTGAAATATAAAGTAGAACTAGTAAATGAAAAGAAACAAATGCTATATTAAATATTCAAAATCTCAGATGTTTAAGGTGTTTAAATATACTAACCAAGCTGGAAATACAAATGGATCTATTTGGATCTGGATTTACAGTTTATTCACATTTTACCTCCAACAACCTCCTCCAAGCTGGAAGTGCATTAATCCTGAACTGATATACACAGTATTTTAATATCTTGTAGAGGCTGGAGGCTACAGTATCACTTTGATTATGTTACTTTCTGATAACTTTATATTACATATAGACTGGAGGACAGCACCCCATAAAGTATTGCATGTGTTGGCAAAATGTAATTATTGGCTTCTCATAGAGGAGACGCAGAATGTTCTATATCTGTTTATAAATGTAGGTCAGTTGTACCAGTGCAATCTTACATTGCAGGTCAGTAAAATAGCCTTTGTATCAATGATTTGCAATAATAACCCATATTTCAATGACTGCACTAACAACCACACACATTGGTTTCAGTGTCTCCAATAATAACTCTCATGATTGGTATGAGTGGCCACAGTAATAACTGTCAATTTTGGTATCAGTGCTGGTATTAATAACCCACAGGACTGGTGTCAGAGCCTACAATAATAACCCCCTAGGACTGGCGTCAGAGCCCGAAATAATAACCCCCAGGATTGGTGTTCAGTGGTTTACTTTAGCTTAGCTCAACTGATGTACTTTTATTTATTTTCTGGTCAGGAGATCACGTCAGCCAACAGAGCTAATACAGCTAAGGCCTCTTCAGCCCTCTGGTTGGCCAATCCAAGTCTGGCTGCATTATTTATCGATATCTTGAAACAAAGAATTTGTCATGATTGTGAGTAAATGTGGCTTAGTAGTGGTGAACGGTGTGGAATTTGGATCGGAATTCAAGAGGTTCCTAAGTTGTCAATTCTTAGTGTTGTTGTTTAATCCAACTTACTGTTAGTGGATAGTAAACACATAGCAAGTGTATCTAATATACATCTCTGACCCCAATGTCAATTAGTCCTTATGTTGCATTGTTTAATTCTAAGTAGACATAACCTCTTATAGTTTGACTGCTGCACCCCTTGGATCATAAATCAACAATGAACTCTGATCCTTATGTGGGGCTTTTTTAATTTCTATGAATTTTGCATAAATTTGGATTTTGTTTGCAACCCATATCCCAACTGGATAGATTTCTCCTTACTTCCTGTTATCAAAAAATATTAATGGTAATCAAATTAACAATGCAAAATGAATGCTTTATTTTACAGTAGGTCAAAGTAAAGAATATTGAGATCTAGCTATTGCTGTTTTCACATCTAAAAATATTGAAATTATTATTTGTGTAGCAGATATGGATACATTCCCATTAGGTTAGTTCTACAATGTAGGGAACGCTTGGACAGAGTATATTGTGAGTTACAAAACTAATACTAATACAAAAAATACTATTTCTTAGTTCTATCCCAGGTCCTGTTCTAATTTTTTAATAACAAAACAATATGGGCAGGTTGCCAGGACTCCAATGTTAAAATTCAGCAAGTTTTTCTAAGTTGTTAGAAACCTACTGAGACCCATATAATGAGTCTTTGCTGTGATCCATTAGAAAGAATAACATTAAATTAACCCTTACTATTAGTTCTCTAACATATATGTTAAATGTTTTTATGTCTTACCTTTTGTTTAATAATTACACACAACAATTTATCATCATTGCCTGGGATTGACATCCACATATTGATTCACACTTAAAACTCTTACCGCGTTTCTAATTTGTATCAACTTTTTGTATCCAAAATTGTAATGCTGTGCCACTATTTTTGTTGTATTTAGTGGCTCTTAAGTGTTTAAGCTAATGAAAAAAAAAACAATGAAAAAGAAAGAGTGATAAGGAAAAAAAGACAACAAAAATGATTTATTGCAGTTCCATAAAAAATCTGAATATTCTGGCAATTCCAGCATTTACCAAGGTTTCAGCAATCTCATTTGCCCTTTAGCACAGATAAACCCTTTTGAGCCAAATTTGCTATGCCCCCCTGGGACTAACAGCAGTATTAACCTGACTGTGTCTTTAATACATTACATTTATTGTTTCATTGGGGATAGCAAAGTTTAGCCACACAACAAAAGCTTTGGTATGGTAAAATGTAAACCTAAATAAACTTTTTCTGTCTGCTTTTCATAAAATTGAATGCATTTTATATCTGTTATCTATATCTGTTCCATAAATGCAAGAGGATACCAATTGATCCTTCTTACCTAATAACATTCTGTGATCTCGGGCTATGCTTCATATATTTTTACCTTTTTCTTTTGTGGAATACATAACTCATTCCCTCTGTTATGGAGATTAGGAGACAAAGTTTTCTGTAGACCTATTTCTCTTCCTGTCTTTGGGTGACAGTGCTTTCACAGATACACTATAGAAAGTTAGTGTTGTAACCTTAGGACACCATGGCAAAGGATGTATTACTGGAAGGATCTCCTGGCTCCATATTATAATATCACTGAGATATAATGTATTAGGTTTAATCTTGGGTTTTAAATACAATTTTAATGCCAAATTTGATTTCCCTCTTAGTCTCAATGTGAGTATAATTTTGGAGGTCAGCATTTAGTGTTAGCATAACATTTTTCATACCCATGGCCTTATGAGCATGTATTTTTTACTGCATTCCTGAAAGATGCTTAGATATGCAAAGCACCTGTCAAATGGTTAGGGTATACTGTTTTGTCAAATCATCTTTCTAATAGTCAATAAAAAAACAAAAAAACATCAACTGTATAAAATACAATAACATGAATCATAGTCTATCATGGCTGTGGTTAAGGACCCGGTGTTCTCCATACACATAGGAATGTTCCTTGCCCCTTTAATAGTTTAACAAAGTTATCTTTTTCTGGACACGCAGGAGGTCAGCCTTACATATAATTGTTAACAATACTAATTGGTAACAAAGCAGGTGAAAAAGCCATTCATCAGGGAATCTGATATGAAAGGCCTACCCATGCAGTGAGTGTGTGTAGGGAAGGGGGTCATGAAGGAACAGTATTTAGATAAGTGTTCTACTTTTTGCCTGAAAATGGTAAACCTCTCTGGGCCTTATGTATTGACGTGTTATTACTTAGAACTGGGGTATTTCTCCCTGTGGGAAAGAGTGAGTAAAGAAAGAGGTCAGTAATTGCAGTAGTCATATTTCTTTTGTGACAGGTTTACTTTAAACATAATCTCACACTGTCATCTAAAAATATTATTTATCTATACAACGTAGGGGGGAACTGTTACAGCTGATTTGTTAGATTTATTCTTCAATGTTTGTGTTGTTCTCTTCTGATTATTATGTTGTAGATACATTATAACTGAGATGAGCAGGTGCAAGTTTTTGTGTGCTGGAAACAGAGGATCATCAATCTACTTTTATCTCTAAATATAACAAAGCTTTTGGAAGTTACAGGCTGAGCTAGCAGTATATTCATGTTGAGTGAAGTAAAGAGGGTGATAAGTTACTTACTGCAAGCTTTTTTCTAAATGGCTCTGTACAACAGAGAAAGTTAGAGATTTTAGGTGAAAACACCACCACTGGGAAAACAATACATCACTGTGACAGTAAACATTCGTCATGTTATAGTGTACACTTTACAGTGACCACATTCAGAACCTGGGGGTATATACTGTACATATACAACACATTTTTCATTGCTTTTTGTCTAAGTTACTTAACCGCTAAAGTTAATTTACTTTTTTTAATTATAAAATCTATTACTCCTTGCCGGAATGGGTGATTTTGATTACGAATGAAAAGGTTATATGGCAGGCGCTTTACCAATTCATTTTTTTTAAGCATGTGGGATAGTTTTATCATTTAAACTGCAGTGTATATTTGATTTGATAAATGTGGGTTATGATTGTCTGAAACATCAATTACATTTGTTATTTCACTGCCAAGTCTTGTAGGTTTTCAGCTGTGTGCCATTGTCACCCTGCACATTAGGTGTGACCTCTTTGGCCTATACTGAGCCTAAGGAAGTAGGAAGGGTGGATGCAGAATGGATGGAACCAGGCTGCAACAGAGCATCCAAGGATTTGTAGCATCTGGAACACTGAATAAACATACAATCTGCCCTGACATACAAACAAATCAAAGTATCACTCTAATGCAGTGTTTCTCAACCAGAGGTTCCATGGAACTTTAGGGTTCCTCCACAGATTGCCACGGGGCCTTTGAACAATAAGCAGTTTGTGACTCTCAGGTCAGTTTGAGTGACACCTATATATTTTTAGCTATCTGTAGGGTGGCATTCTTTCCAAAGGCCAGCAATGTAAGAGGGATTCTTCCTACTGACCACCACACTAATACACTAAATAATATAGGTATACATAATTGTATTAATTATAGAAGGGGTTTCCTGGAGACCTGAAAGTTATTTCAAGGGTTCCCCCATGTTAAAAAGGTCAAGAAATCCTGATCTAATGTATTGCAAAAAGATACTGGACTTCTTGATGGTTGATGTGCATGTGATGCATGTTTGAAGTGCACAATAAAATGCAATAAAAATGGGAATTTTATTAGTGCTTAGTACTAGAATTGTACAATTCACTGCCAGAAAGGACAGTTAATGTTTCGCAGTCTGTTTGTGAAAAAGGAAACAACTGTTTGGTTGTCCTGATTCTTCCATACATTGCTCTTAATACTAGCAGAACCATAACTTTGAATCCAATACTGGGCTACTGTTAACACTTATACAACATAGGGAGTATAGGTCTGCAGTTTTGCTGGTTTTACTCACAGACTGATACTTTGACATGTGTCAACGTGTAGAAAACTAACAGGCACTATTATATTATCCTGGGTCCATATCCCTTTGTTCTGCACCAGAAATCTCCCAAATTGTGTTCTCTCTTTCAGTGGCTGGTCACACAGAATATGACTTATATATCTTTGCAACAAGCAATGTTCAGGAACCATCTACATTTTAACCATACCTGGGAGGGAGCACCAAAGGCAGCTGACAATAAACTTTAAACATTAAAATAAATTCATGTTAAATGCACATGACATAGGTACCTAGGTTTCAAGTTTCTTGAGTGCCTAACTAAATAAAGTGTTTTGTCCCGTATACACATTAAAATAACACTGACATCATATAGCTTATGATAAGCAAATTCAAGCACTACATTATTTGTCACTAGGAATATGTTAGAACATGCAATTGAATCTTTGAAGAAAAACTCTCTATGTGAAATTGATGGAAGAAATTGACTTTCTGAAGGAAGCAATTAAATTGACCTTGTAGTAGAATCTTGTATGCAGCCTGACTTTGACTTTTAAACAGAGCTGATTGATAAGTAACATACAGAAATTGTGGTTAGTAATAACGGCAAACAAGGCTTACATGTATGATACACAGTAATTTGAAAAAGTAAAAGAATATTTCAGCAATTAGAGGAAAAAAATCAAGCAATGAGAAGATGTGCATTGTGTCCCTTTTTTTGTTGTACAAAACTAATAAGCTCATGTGAAGAGGAGTTGTAATTTTATTAAGAGGCCATTCATCTGTTGTACAGCACATCCCAGTATTAGTAGAAAACATTGAACATAGAGGATTCAATAAATGAGAACTGTGTGGAGCGCAGACATCATAATAAACAAATACAAAGAGAAAAGCTCAGGAGGGACAATGCAGCTCTCCTGGGCTTGATTCATGCCAACTTTCTATGGCTTTTCAGTTCCTTAGTTTTGTGTGTCAAGAGTAGAGTTCACAATCGGGTAATGTGTATAAGAAGAAGCTCTGTGTGGATAGCACAAGTCTGCAAGTCTCTTTTCATTTACAAAGAAAGATATATGGTCTGAATCCTGACCTTTGTGATCCTTATTCCCAGCAGTACCTTCCTTCCCACATCCTACAAATATATTTAATTAGTCTAGATAGGGCTGCAGTGCATGTCTACAATAACATGTCTGCAGTGCCATCAAGAATCGGAGTATTCAGGGGTCTTTAGTAACAGAGGTTTATAAAAATACAACTACCTTATAGGCTGTTTTAATGTTAGACACCTAATGACCAGCATTAACTGTATCCTTCATTTTCTTTCCATAATATTGAATTTTCGTCTATAGACTGCTCAAAGCCAATTAACAAGGTAATGACATGGCCAAGGTGGAGCTTTGGGTTTAGGGGTGTATTTCTCCTTCTTCTACTGTTTGGTTTAGTTTAAAAGACAAATGTCAAAAATATAATATTTAGTTTTTGCTATTTGCAATGTGTTTAGTTCTTCAAAGATTATCTCCATGTCATTAGTTATTTAACGGGTACATATTCTGTAATACACCCGCAAAAATGACACCCGTCTGCAACAACAAGCAACTATGGTCAAGAAAGTACATTAGGATAATAACAGGTTGTTCTTACAACTCCATACAAGTGGGATAGCAGCTTAACAACCATGCAAACATTATTTATTATTAAATGTGCAAATGTATCAGCATTGTGTTCAAGAGTTGTGAATAATAATATTGTAATTAATTTTGTTATGTGCAAAATTTTATTTTCTGATATACAAGTTGTCTTTCACACAACAAATGTAGGACTCCAAGAACATTAAAATCCAAGATATTAGTTTAAGAATATTCATTCAGAATATAAAGTAGCCCCAGAACACACCATGCTAAGAAAAAATAATCTAGGAATATTTGCTCAGAAGAGAAGTTCCTTGTCCTATTTGGACAAAAATACTCCTGAAACTAACAAGCAAATGTTTGCTAAATTACACAGGGCAAATGTACATGCAATTTTACTGGACTAATAGCTATGCATTTTTTTTATAAATTTACCCATTGCAGCTGCTTATTAATATGATTTATACAATGGTCCACAATGAACAAAATCCCCAAGGAATATTAATCAGACTGGAGAGCAATGGGACATATTTAGGTGACAGGGAAGGCAACCACAGCTGCACGTAAAAAGAGACGGTCCACTATAAATAGTAAAGTCATTACAAATCTATTAACCTATATATAGTGCCAACATTTACAGCTGAAATCCAAGGTAAAATGGTAATGTTAGTAAAACAATGGTAAAATGAAGCAAAAAATATAGGAAGTTCTCACCCCACATCCCTGGTTCCCTTTTGGTTAGCATTTTTATAAGAAGGCTACTAACCTGCAGTTGATTGAGAGAATTGATGTCTACTAGAAGAGAAACATCCTATTACCGGTATGTAAAAATACAATAATTGTCAAATAAAGGGTGAGCGTCAACCTTGTTTTGTTTGCTTCAAAACTGCCTAAAACCCCATGCAAATTTGTGAGGATGCAAAAATCGTATTTTACAGGTCAAATACGCCAACAATAAATAGGGAATAATCTCAAAAACCCCTTTTTGGACCTATCTTTAAAGCACTCTGGATGTAATCATTAAGGCTTACCAACATGGGCCCCTAAACTCCTGTGGTACTACTCCTACAACCTGGTGATAAGGTTTAACCTTATCTGCATACTGTCATGGTAATGATACTCTCATACTCTCATGGCAGACAAAAGCAAATAGATGTTTTCATGTCAGGGAATTTGCTGGGCAACAGTAAGCCTTTCTTTACCAACAATAGTATAATAAAAAAAAACTACAAGGCAACAAAAGATTAAAGGTAAAATATGGTGCTACGGTTATGTACATACATCAGAGGGTTCTCGCCTGATAAGGACAGGTGTGCTCATCTCGAGTGAGGATATGGCATGTTTACAGCAGATGCCCGATGTCCTTCATGGATCGATCAGGACAGATTCATAAACAACTGATGGGGAATGGACGTTAAGTCAGGAGAAGAGAGCACAGTGGGGTGCTGTTTTCACGTTCCCTCTCCCATCTCTATAAAACAGAACTACTGCTGAGTACTGGTGCTTATTTATTCATCTATCACTCTTTGCACATGTGTAAGCAGACTGAGCATTTGAGCAGCTTTTTTCTGAAATGATACCTTTTTTTTTCAAACTGAGATCATCATGTGGGCATCTTCTTTGGATCTGTTGACACATGTGTACAATGAATGAGCTCAATACCATGCTAGAACCTTTTGAGCATCTGTGTGATGGATTAGGATTTTTAACTATCATATCTGGGCTTCTAAAATTAAAATTAAATTTTAAATCAATAATAAGTAAAAATGTTACTTCACAAACTGCTGCGTTGCTGTAGAAAAGAATGTACCAAACCACTTGTGATTAATAAAGATGTTGCTGCATTAAAATTAGTTGGGAAATTCTTCCATTCTTCATCTATACAATATTTCAATAACAAAACATTTGCAACAAATTGTGAATCTTAAATGACCCTTTAAGTGGATGCGATGTGCAATTTCTACAGCAATCATTTCTAATTTTCAGGGTTATAATGTTTGTTTTACCATAATGCGTATGTATTCAGAAAGAAGTAAGTCAGCCATTTTTCTTAATATTTATTTATGGCTAAAGCTGTTTTTATTGCATGTTCTAAATTTTCCCCTCGGTTTAGCATATAATCAGTCAAACTCAGATCAAGCTTATACATTTGGAATCCTAATGTATTGAGGGGAAACATACAAGAAAAATTACATTATAAAAGTAACAATTTCAGAGTACTTATTGATATGCCAGCTCAGCCCCACCCTTCTATTCCTGGGCTCAACAACTTTTATTAAGTATAAATAGTATCTGTCTCCCAGTCCTGTCTCATTATACACACATAGATAACAGATTGCACTTTGAACTGCAGCTTCTCGGTCTGATTGTACTCAATATGGTAATTTTTATCAAGCACTATGAAAGCTGAAGATGCTCATAATTGACATTTTGGGCTGCATTTGCAATGGAAATAAAATAAAAATGGAATTCTCTGTTATCAAAGTGACTGTAGAATCAAATTCTTAATTCTAGTAGCATAAAAAATACCAATATATATGTACCTATTGGAGTAATCAAAGTTGTCCTATTGATTATCAACTAATATAAGATGGTGATATTTTCTTTGAATCCTAACATTTTTAAAATGAAAATGTTTGTGGGCTTTTAGGAACACATTGGAGTTGATTTACTAAGAAATATATGTTGTTGATATTCAAAGTCAATTATTACCTTTGAGGGATATATACTCTTAGTTTAAATAACTGTATGTCTCAATCAAACTTCCATGGAAGTTGTTAGGGGTTCCTTTAGCAATGAGCAGTTACCACTAACACAATTATGTTTTGGATATCTGTAAGGGTTGCAGTCATCCCACTGGCCAGCAATGTAAGAGGCACTCTTCTCAATGATTGTCACCCTGATGTAATGTGAGCTGTGGATATTGTAATTATGGTCAAGGGTTTCCTCATAAAAAAAGTTGAGAAAGGCGAGCTTATAGCTTTACTAACTTTAGCTATACAAATGTGTGCAAGCAAAAGCAGTTTTTTTTGCTCATTCACCAATCTGAATGAAAATTCCCATGATGGGGGTGATATCCCTTGGTGATAGTTCACTTCGCTAAGAACAACCTAAACTCCTTTAGTAAATCAAACCCTTTGCTTTCCCTAGCCAAAGATGCATGCAGCTAAAAATGTAATGCTAAAAATCTAAGCAGCCCAGTCAGTCAGAAAAGGTGAAATACTAGTGTTGGTGCTCCAATTCGGGTTGTCCTTATATTTGACCCGAATATGGCTGTTTGAATTCAGATAGACCCCACCTCGACTTTGCAAATTCATGTGTAAAAAATGTGTTAAAACAAGGAGGCTTTAATGGTAAAGTACTTTAATGAATGTGTGTGATTTGTGTAACTAACTTTCATTCTTTTACAGGTTATGCCACACTGACAGGATTGGAATCCTTGGGAAACCTCGTGTCGGATTCCCAGCCGTGGGAATCCTCCTGTCAGTGTGGGATTCTCGGGCACTAGAGGTTAAGTGGGGACAAGTCTCCCCATTCATCACGTCTAGTGCTCTGTGATTGGCTGAGGAAAGGTAAACCCTGATGACAGCTCAAGCGTCATCAGGATTTTCCTTTCCCCAGCCAATCACAGAGCACTAGAGCCTCTAGAGCCCGGGGATGCAATTGCCAAAATGTGCAAGATTTCTCTTACCTAAAATAAAACACTAACAGCAGGGAGAAACATTTATGACATCAAAAATGTCTGCTACCAAAGTGCCTCATGCTCTCCAAAATTTGACTGTGTGACACTGTGATTTGTTAAACACCTGGTGGGTCAGAATTTCTTGGATCTTAGTACCCTTGCTCTTGGAGGTACTTCGTCCAAGTTTAGGGAATACTTTTGCTAAATAAAACAGCATAAAAGTAGCTCAATGGTGTAATGCGCCTGGGCACACAAACCACGACCAACTCCAGATACCCTTAAATCAGGCTTTATTCAAAATCATACAGCACAGCAAGGGTTAAGTCCAATAAAGCGAAGTACAGGAGGATAAGGCAAATGCAGGTCAAGAACAATCCTATGTCAGGGCAGGCAGCAAGCAGAATGGTCAGTAACAATCCGAGGTCAGCGCTGGCAGAGTTCAAGCAAGGTGAGTTTCAGACCAGGTCACTAAGGTAATGCCAAACAGATAAACTTTAAACCACATAAAGACACACCCAAGCACACTGTGTTAACAGAGGCTATATCGGGCAATGGTGTAAAGGACAGGCGGCTCTCCTTAAATGGCCAGGATGACCAATGACCTTGCGCCACCTGGCACCATCTGATAGGAGACTGGGTAAATCCCCTGCGGCTGATTGGCCGCAGGGAATTCAAACTAACTATGTCCCGCCCCGGGGCGAGGCAGCCGAGTGCCACGCCCTCGGGGGGTACAAGAGGGACGCATAGTAACACGCGCACCTCTTCCCACAGCACCCCTGGGACGTGCACTACTTTGCACTTGCAAAGGAGTGCTGACAGCAGGAATATCCTTAACCACATCTAAAGGGATGCAATGGCTGCTGCCTGGCTGAACAGTAGTTTGGCCAGGGCGGATCCCTCCGCCTGCAGAGACAGACAAGTCTGTCTGCTACAGCGGCGTCTTCCTCTGTGGCTGGGAACCCCAGGGACACCGCGGGCTCGCAGGACGGGTAATTTCCTTACAAATGGTACCTAAAGAAGAGCACCTACAAAGCTACCCCATGGCAATAGTTAACATAAAACAGGAAGTATCATTTCTGCCAGGATCCCCAACCTTTACACAGATTTAGGCAAAAAAATAGTATTTTGCTATTAAAATGATATAAAGTGAGACATAATGGCAAACATAATAAAGAATACATTTTGGGTTTACTCTTAAAATTGTGTTGATATAACACTTTACTGTTTTATGACATAGGTATATCATAAAGGCAAAACTGAGTATGTATTTATTTGTTTAAAAATAAAATGGATTGTCTGGCATACCATTCTACACAATTTTAGAGTAATGGCAATATATATTCACCCAATTTTCGCTCATAAAGAGGTGCACAGCTTAATAAAGCAAAGAAACACTGGGCTAGATCATCTTGAAAGCCATTCATTTTTCTGAGTTTGTTGTCAAGAATATAAACCTAATGATCCCGAATCACCTGTTTGAATTACAAGAAAGAAGTAGCTAAAACAGCTAATAGCCCAATTGTAAGTGAAACAGTCTGTAAAAATCTGTTTTCCATTAAGCAGAAATTACATTTAAATACATTAAAGCAACAGCAGCAATCAGCTATTCATACGATATCTGAATATATGCTTTGTGCCTCTCATTTACTATCTGTGCTAGAAATGCAATGTGTATGCCACAATATCATTGTACAAATGTAATATCAAGCAACACGGGAAGAAATAACTATCGACTTTGAAATCATTGCTTCCATTAGATGGGAACGCTTTCAATAGGTATTGTGTAAAAGGACTGTACACAGCCAGACTATTTTCTGTACAAATACATTTTTCTGAAGGTTGGCTAAAAAAAAAAAAAAAAGTATAATGATAGTGTAAGGATTAGTATTCTTTGTGTCTTAGTGGTGACATTTTCCTTTTGTTTATCAATGAGCCAGAGCACTGTGGGTATCCATGTGTATAGAATGTGCCTGAAGTAGATGGCAGGGACTGGCACAGCAGTCATTCTAATTTCTCTGTGGGAACATTTAGAGAAACATACAGCTGTTTGCTAACTTTGCAAAATCAGGCTCTGTTTTCCAGTGTGAGACAATTATATTCCAATCCAAAAAACAGTTTTATATGTCTACAGTTTGCAACAAAATGTGTTTCTTACTGGTAGTTAAAAATTCCAATATGGTCATAATGAACTCTGTGTGCAAATGATCTCATTAGGGGCATATTCATTTGAATAATCTTGTTAGGGCATCCTTAATATGGAGATTGTGTAATTATATTGTTGTTTAAATTAAACCAGGAGATACTATAGTGACTTGGGGGAAATGTTACTTTAGTTAAAATCACACCAGGTGTATTTTATAACTATGTTCACAAACGTGGAGTGAAAGAAAAAAAGATCAAATACAATGCACAGTCCCCAGAAAGACATTACCAGCCCATATGTTAATGTGGACCTAATGACTGATACATACTAAAAAGCAAAACATTTTTAAGGTGGATATTAAAAAAAAATGGGGTATATGGTATTATATCATATAATAATATTGGTGATCACATGATATAAATCAGATGAATGAGGATTTTGTAGATTTTTTGTTATAATAGCCATAAATAAAAGAAACTAAGTAAAAAAAGAACTTTGCTTCTTTCACGGTTTACCCACCAGGAGTGGGGAAAATACCTAGTACTTTTGAATATCAAGGAGAATTTTACCTCTCATGTGATGATAATGATGCTTACTGAATGGTTCAGGAACTTCCATATGGAGACATGAAAGAAAGTTTTCTTTGTCATGGAGGCTGTATAGAGCAATTGGGGGACAATGAAAAGGTATGCCCCAGAGGAATGCATTAAAGTGAAATTGAAAAGGCAAAGCTCTGGTATAGTATATACAGTATATAAGTTATCAAACTCAAAAACAGATATTTCCAGTTTCTGTTTTATATGCACGACCAATATTGTACAAATGTTGTACAAACCTTAAAAACAGGAAATAAGTCATGGTTACAATGTGTTCATGTATATTATATACAGTCTACCATAAACTGAACCAAGCGTGTTCCTTACCTCTAAATAAAGAAGATAATAAATACAAAATCATATGAATATGACCATTAGAATGTCTACAATTTACATGTGAAGCCCTAAACCTCCAAATACCTGGCCACAAATTTGCTGTTCCATATAGCAAAGTAATGGATGAATGTAGGATCTCTTGTAACCATGGTAGGAAATAACATCTCCATTTGCGTATAATAGCCATGCAGGGAAATATATCTGCAGATCTCTTCCCCACCTGTGTTCTTTAAAAGCCCATTCATTTTCAGGGATCCTCTTGAGGCAGGTAGATGCATGGAAAAAAAAAACACTCTTTGTGAAAACTCTACTCTGTGTGCTTTGTGCAACGTATTTATCATTTCAAGATAATTGGCTCATATGTTGTTGACGTTTTGCAATATTTTGGAAATTGACCTATAAGTCTAAAGAGAGAAATAAAATATGATTTAAATGTATCTATTTTTAACTCTCTTTGAAAATGATTTTGTTGAATGTGATGCAATCAACAATTTTTTCAACTATCTAAGCAATATTAGGGACCTATTTCAAAAGTAATCCTTTGAGAGAAAGAGAATAATTAACATTCCATTTATTCTGTTTACATATTGATTTCTTGTATGGTTAGTAAACCAGAAAAATAACCTAATAGAATTTGATTATAGGAAAAGGACATGACCCTAATATAAAATTCAAAAATCTGTCTATAGCTGATTGTTTGAATATTGGATGATAGAAAGATGTAGACTGTAGGAAGCAGAGAGTTAACAATATGGACTCTGAAATATGTGGTCTGCAGGGTGGTATTGAACAGGAACATCTCTATGTGAACATTTGGAGACAATTGACCTTACAGAAGCAGCTTTTGCAGATTCATAGTTTCTCATGTGAACTTGTCACCATTAACATTTTATAATGTAGTAGTATATCATAAACTACCTATATCAC
>NC_092859.1:91782544-91849782 GCF_032062135.1 Pyxicephalus adspersus
TAGTTATACATTGATATGATGAGCCCACTAGCTTCCTAAGAGAAAGATGGTTTGATTTTAGTGCTGAGAACTTAGAGAAAGTTTACTTTGTGCTGGTATGTGTGCCCTTTTTTCTCCCAAGACATCTTTGGCATATTAGTACATGACAATATTTTTATTTTTATAATAGTATAAATTATATATAAAGTTTAATATAACTGTAAGATGATTTGTTACCTAAGTTATAGCTAAAGCCATTTTTTTTCAAATCCTGGGTAGAGCATGGAAGAGTTAAAACCCTTGAAAGGGTTTTTTGTCATCTGTGTCCCATTGGGAAATTTTTTTTTCACTTCTTGTCCCAGAGACACAATAGTAAAATATGTGGAAATCTCTTAAAATTAAAGCAGAACTGTGAAAAAAATAAAACTAAAGCCCCTGATCCCTCCACACCTTGCTTCAATTTGGTTATCTTCCTGGATTCCTCCTTCATCCCGGCACGGAGAAAGCGTTGGGCTCCGCTATCTACTTCTTTTTTCTGTTGCTTATGCCACCCGATCTTGCAGTGTGTAGGCCTGAGATCAGGTTGCATAAAAAAGAAAACAGTGCCAATCTCACTGCACATTCTGGGAAAAAAAGCTCCTTCTGCGCATGCCCAATCTTGGCTCCTGGGATACATGAAGTTTGTATCTCAGTATGCTCTGCACCACTATTCAGTCCATTACGGTAAAGACAGAAGGGCTTCCCCTGTTGAAAAAAAAAATCACAGGGGTGGGGGGATGGCAAGCTAATTTTTTCTTTATATAAAATTTTTTTTTCTTTTTATAAAGGTAAATATGTTTTATACCTTTTTATTTAAAGTAACATTTTTGGTGAAAAGTCCACTTTAAGGAAATCCAAAACAAACATCCTAATTGGAAGATCTTACCTCTGTTTCTTGCACTAGTAACATTAAAGAGTGAATCTTAACAATTGAGACAAAGTAAGCAATACCGTATGAACCTGCCGAGAAGTTTCAAACAATTCCCCACATGATCAAAACTAAGAACAGATTTGTCTTTAGATACTTTAAGAGAGTAGAATACACTCTATTATATATAAATCCCTTTTCCATTCTGTACCTCAGTGATTAGGATGATTTTCTTGTTGCATGTCTCTATTGTTGTAAACATTTATTGATCTACTGAAATTCAATTTTCACCTCACCTGTAAGCAGAACATTGTTCCTGTCATAATATGACATTCAGCAGGTCTTTGGAAATCTTATGTGAAAGCAATGTTTTCCTTTTAAGTGTATGGCATTCATTCTTAGTATTTTTCTTATAGTACATTTATGGTAGATGTTAAAACTATGTCATTGTAAGCACCTTCGTAACTGCATTCCACAATGTGCCCTTACGATGTTTTTTTGTGAATTCTCACTTCTTGTAAGTGTAACACTTAAGGATGTGGACTTATGTAGGCCCATTGATTTCAAAAATTCTCTGTGACCCTTAAAAGCTTACTTTTTGATCAAGCCTTTTTGGAGGTCAAACATTGTCTATCCTCAGCAACTGAAATGGTCTCATTTTTTCATTTTAATACCAACCAAGAAAGATTGTTTGGAAAACCTGAGTTATAGATAAAATGTCTACCACCTATTGTGACATTGACAAGATTACCAGATGTCAGATTCTTCTTCATCATCAGATAATCCACCAGTACATCCAGATGAGCTACTTTTCCACATGTGTTGTCACAATGCAGTGGCAAGGTGTCTTCAAACTTACAAGCTGGCAGATAATTTGGAAACATGGCCTCTGACTGACTTCTGAGCTTGATCCAGGGACACATATAATGATATATTTCATATTTCCAAAAGTTATATACATAGCACTAGAATGCAGGATCATACCCAGATAATCAAAACGATCAGTCTGGGATTAAAACTAAACCTACTAGACCTCTGGAGATCCCAGGAACCCTTTCACAGGTGTATCCACAGAGAATCAAAGCCTCACACCCTTTCAGACCTCCCACACCTTGCCCTCATTGCTCTCGTATCAGTCACTCCTTTGTCTGTTGGCCTACAGAAAGCCATGTAAGCCTATCAGAGGGGGCCTTCACACCTTGTTGTTGACTGATTGACTGAGCACTGTTATTCCTTTTTATGTTTACTGTTGCTATTGTTTATTTATAAGTCTTTATTTTTCTACACTTTATGTTTATACACTGTATGTGTTTTGTCCTAATTTTGTAAGCTCTTCGGGGCAGGGTCCTCTCCTCCTGTATCACTGTCTGTATTAGTCTGTCATTTGCAATCCCTATTTAATGTACAGCGCTGCGTAATATGTTTGCGCTATATAAATCCTGTTTATTAATAATAATAATAATAATAATAATAATTTAATACCATAAAACAACAACATAACATTGCCCCGGGATGGCCCTTCACAGAATGCTGGGGAAAAGCAGGTAGGAAAATCTTTGTGCAGTCTGAGACTGTAAGGGTGATCGTCACACTTGTTTCCCACTTATTAGGATTTCACTATCATAGCTATTTTGTCAATAAAAATTCGACATTTTAAACTGTTGTTTGTAGTGTTTAGTGTTTTTAGATTTTCTTTGTATTTATCTATTCTCGTCAGGCCTAAAGTAAAAACATTTTAATATTTACCTAGGTAAATATAAAACATTTTTTTTTTTTTTTTTATATTTACATCTTAACGTTCAAGATAGCAGCTGAACTTGTGCTCTTTAGGCATGTTAACTAGGCTCATCTTTTAAAGCTCATTAACTGAGCTATAAAATACAAACAAAGTCAAACAGGTCAAGGAAGTTACTTATTCACCATTCTTTCACTTTGTATGATTTTATACAAAATTTAAGCTAGTGAGAAATCTGAAAAGAAACGGCTACTGCAGTTTCCAAACCATTTATAAAACACACAGTGCTTTGTAACAATATACAAGGACTGCATTCTGTGTTCATTACTTATGTGTATAATAAGGATCTTATATACAGTGTGTATACATTAGTAAAAACTAAGATTTCTTTCTTTCAGAAGTCATCTGGTTTATTTTCAGATCACACCTGTAGGGGACACTGTATCCTCATGCTTGCTTGAAGCAATAAGCTTGTTACATATTTTACATGATAACACAGCACCATCTACTGGTGGTTAACAATATTGTACAGCAAATTGTTTAGGAACAAGGCACCCATCATAATCACCTTCAAAGTACAAAATAGTTTAACTTGTAAAAGGGAAAAAATATACAGACCAAGCCCATGTGACTTTTGTTTCTCCCTTTCAAGTAAAAGTTATAAAAATAACACACCATGGATGTATGTGTTCCTGTTACTTGTATTGGAATTTATATTGATTATATTGATTACTGTTTTAAATGTTATCAGTGACAGGCGCAGTGTGTTTACATTTTTACTCAACGGCTGATTTAATAAAGCTCTCCAAGGCTGGAGGAGATACACTTTCTTCGGTAAAGCTGGGTAATCCTAAAGTAATTTGCTCTTTCCTAACTAATGGTTTTAATCCTGGACCAGATCCATTCCAGGTTTTTTGGATCACCCAGGTTCACTGATGAAAGTGTATCCTCTCCAGTCTTGAGGAGCTTTATTAAATCAGGCGCAATATATTTTCCTTTATGTTCAGGTACAAAATAAGCACTTCAGTTTATATTCAAATCCATTTTTAAAATAACCTAATGAATAAAAATGTATAAACCTAAAAAAAAACAGTTAGGCTAAAATCATTATATTTGCCAATTTAGGACTCCCTTTTTTATTATGATACTGTGACTTTTTTATATCAGATATCATGGATCATCAGAAATCAGAAACATTCATAGGGGTTAAAAGCCTTTTCTCACATTTGCACATGAAACAATTAGTATACAGATTACCTTGCCCTTTCTTGTTGTATTTTTGAAGCTTTTTGCATGTGTTGTGTGACAAGGATGTTCTAGTAAAAAGAAAAAAAAACATACTGGACCTTAAAATTATGACAAAAATAAAAGAACTTGTAGATCATTTTAAAATATGGAAATTCAGTAGACCTTTAGACCTAAATGAGAATTCTAAATGGTATATATATATATTTTTACTCTTTTGCTTTATGCTATTTGCTGTCATTATAGGGGTTAATAAGCCTTCGCTTTGGACTAATCAAGCTTAGGTAGAAAAGAATGCTCTTTCTACAGACACCATTTGGAATGAGAAACTATTAGTCTTGTTGGGGGTTTGCTAGCATTCTCTTTAGTTATCGGAACATTTGTTGAAAAACAGCAATCACTTTCTTTGTCTCATGTTCGGTCTCATGTTGGCATGTGTCTTATGGTATTTGCTGGATTGCATGTCAAATACTGAACATATAGCACCTGATCACATAATTGACAGGCTGTCTGGCTAATCTTGTAACAGATGCATTGATGGATTTGCAGATGTAACCTGTCAGCATTGTGATCTTGCAGGCAGCCATTACAGCCTAACTGGCAAAATATCAAATAAAGTGGCACTTTCTTGGCATATCATAGAAGCTCATTAGAACTTTTAGGAAAGTACCGGTAACTGCTTCCTCTCAGTGCAGAAGCAGTTTAGACAGCATTCCAACTTCTAGTGAAACACCCATATCGTAGAACACTTTCTTTCACTTGTGTGAATATTTACCTCAACTATTAAATTTAATTATTCAATCATTAACCACCTGAGCGTTACACTGAGGTCTAGATTTCTGTACCAAAAGTGATCCACTGTTTTTCATGAAATTTTTTTTTTAAATTGTAGACCTGTAACTTACAGAAATATGTCCGAACAGGGGTTCTAGTAGATAATATGAATATAAAAAATGTATTTACTTTTATTTTTTTTTATTTTTTTGTATTGGATTGGATACCGGAGTTTGTATTCAATCCAATACAAAATGAGCGTTTGAATTTACCAGTTATGTACTTTGTATTAATTTTATATTATTTTGTATTGGATTGGATACCGGAGTTTGTATTCAATCCAATACAAAATGACAGTTTGAATTTACCAATTACACACTTTGTATTTATTTGAATTATTTTGTATTGGATTGAATACAGGAGTTTGTATTGAATCCAATACAAAATGAATGAATGAGTTTCTATTTGAATTTCCCGCACACGCGTCGACGTCATCACGCACGCAGAAGCCTTCCGTTTTTTTTCTCCGCCGGACGGCTTCTCGCTTCAGAGATCATCCGGCGCTGGACGAAGACGGAGAACATTTGCCAACTAATGGGATATTATTTTTACTAATGGGAAATCTATTTCAGGCCTTCCAAGATAGTCTATCTTTACCAGTCATAGAGAGGTTTAATAAACCAGGCCCATTGGCTCTGATTTATTAAAGTTCTCCAAGGCTGGAGAGAATACACTTTCATCAATGAAGCTGGGTAATCCAGCAAACCTGGAATGTATTTCCTAAAAGTCATTAGCTATTTGTTAGCAAATGTTTTCAATCCTGGACCAGCTCCATTTCAGGTTTGCTGATTCACCCAGCTTCACTGATGAAAGTGTATCCTCTCCAGGCTTGGAGAACCTTAGTAAATCACGCCCATTGTGTGAAGATTCTCATCTCCATCAATATATACTGTGCATATTAAAAATATACATTAACAGATATACTTGAGTATAAACTGAAATGTTTTTGCCCTCAAAATACTATTAGCAAAAGAATATCAGTTTATACTTGGCTCACAAAGTAGATTGTTCTGTGTTCTCATGTAAAGTGTGTAACAAACTCTTCCCAGAGACATGTTTGTTACACACTTCACATTAGGAAACAGCACTATCTTCTGACTGGTCAACCATGCTCAAAAGATAATTTAGGAGCATGTTGCCCATCATAGTTAACTCAAAAATACAAAATACTTTAACTTGTAAAAAGGGCAAAAAAATGTATACTGATTGAGCCCCTGTGACTTTATTTCCCCCTCTTTAGGTTAAGCCTAAAAAGAAAAATTCACTCTATGGATGCATTTGTTCATGTTAATTTTATTGACATTTTTAAAATAATGTTCTGAGGAGTGAGAATCACACTTTGTGCCCTACTTTATACTTTTATATTTGTTTATACTCAAGTCAAAGTCACCTGGTTTATATTAGGATCAGGGTATGCTCACATATTTACAAAGTCTAGTGTTTTACAAATAATAAAAAATAAAAACAAATAAAATAAAGCTGTGGAAAAAATATTATACTTTCTCCTAAAATTAAAATTATATTTGCAATGTATAGACGGCCACTGCTGGCCTATTCTGAAAATGCTACTTTTATGAATATTTTGTTACTCCAGAGTCACACTTGCGGAATATATAAAGAAAACAACCAGCTAACTAGCATTTCCAGAAAATGAAGCATTTTCTTTTAGTATAATTTTTAGAACAGGTTCCCTTTAAATTCGAATAGTAAAGCAAAAAACCTAAAATATCACTAAGACAAATAACTACTTTTATTAAATCTGCTGTTTTTCTTTATTTCAAACCACTGTAAAATGCAACTTTTTTGCACTCTGTTTTTGTGCAGTGTTATAGAATGGATATACAAATATGCTTTTACATCATCTAAATTTATAGGAAACCATGATTTGTCAAGAAAAGATTGCATTTCCCTCTGCTCTGGTAATTTATTTCTAGGAAAATATTCCAGTGAAATTATTAATGATGTGTACGAAAATAAATTCTGATATTCTAATATAAGTAAAGCATGCAGGCTGTGGTATAAATCTTCCAGGCTTCCTCCTTTGTGATTTGTAGGTATTTGCTGGTCTAAGAACAATTCTTATGTGAGATTCTAGTCACATTTACATGCTTCATATGTAATTAATCACAGTCTGATTACAAAAATTAGCCATCATTTAAAAAAAATAAATTAGCATGAAATGACATGCTTTAAACCTAATACTAACTTAGTTATTCAACACACATTTTTTTTTACAACTAGAACTAATGAAACAGTATCATTTATCCTGACAATTAAGAGAAATTATAGTACAATTAGAATTTTTATCAGTTGTTTCAGGCTGTTCTGCTTTATAAAGAAAAGTAAGTGCATGTGCAATAAATTTATTGTGACTTATTGTCCTGAAAAGACACGAGTATATTAAAGTTCTATTCTTTTTTTGATTCTGTGTTCTCATTTTTCATTGTAATACACTCAGGAAAGTCATACATGTTTGTGTTCATTGTTAGTGTAACTATAGGATCAAGCCAGGTTTGTGGACAGAAATTAACAAATTAGCAACATTTGCACATTTTTGCATTTGTAAAAATTCTAAAATACATTTTGCTACATTGCTAACATGAGTCCTTGGCATTCTTATCATTCAGAGCATTCAGGATATTTGGTGGATCCTGTCGATTATATTGGGATATTTTTATTTCTAATATTTTATTTATTTTGGTAGCTGTTTTTTTTTTACTCTATTTCTTTATATAGAGGCTAGATCGGGATAGGGGAGATCTGATACAGTCCCTTCAAGCATCAACACAGCAATGGCCTCCTTATAATAGTGTTATAAGTAATAAATCGATCACTATTGCAGAAACTTTTCACTGCAGGGGTAGACTAAACAATAATGCTGGAGTTAAAGAACTTAATTTTTAACACAATTCCCCCTCCTCCTAGATTGTAAGCTCTTCTGAGCTGGGTCCCTCTCCTCCTGTTTCGTTGTTTCTATCTGTCTGTCATTTGCAACCCCTATTTAATGTACAGCGCTGCATATTTTGTTAGCAATACATAAATATTGTTTATTAATATTAATAATAAAAAAAATAAGCAATGTGGGTTTTTTTGCTGCTACTCTTGTGAGTCCTCTCGAGAAGGTTGGCATTTCAGCTCGTGGCCTTGGTACTTGCCTATTGCTGTTAATGACAGCTGGCAGTTTTGGCCCTAAGGCACACAAAAGCTGCTGGCATTCTACCTGCTGTGCTGTAAACCTGAATTGAGATCTGGAGAACAGAAGGCCACACACAGAGCCCTAGCAAGGCAAAAATGGCAAAATATACATGAATTTATAACTAGCTTCTAAAGCAAGGTGAATATGGAAAAGGGGGCTTAACACACATTACAAAAGTTACTCAGATTCCCCCACTTACCAGCTAGCATGCAAGAAACAAGTTGACAATATATTTTATTTTTTGCAACTTTGGATTCAGGTTCCATTTTAGAATCAGGATTCCCTATATTCCTCCTTTACACTCCATAAAATTGGTCACTGTTTCTTACAGAATTTTGCCCAGCAATATGGCATGCTGTGTATATCTAAATTTTCTGCACTAGCAATAGCTTGGAAGATGAACATCCAAGAATATACCAGGGGAGTGGTGTGGCCACTTTGTGCTCATATTAAAAGATATAGGCAAGTTCACTGGAATGACCAATATTGGGGCAGCAAGTATTATTAAAGGCAAACACATTTCTGCAATACATTAATATGAAAACTGTGTCTTAAAGACATCCTGGACAGATGTGAAATGAGAGGATGATGAACCATGTAAAGCAGCAAGAAAATGCTGGTATATTGTGCCAGCTTGGTGAATGGTGCCAACACATTGTGGATATACCGTATACTGTGCACATAGTATGTTGATTTGATTATTCTTATTTACTATGCTTTTATGATATTTTACAATGAAAGAATGTATTTTGCTTATAGGGGAATACATTCTTATTTTAAGTAGGTAATTTTTTTTTTGTTGTTGTTTTTTTCAAATGCATGTGTACACACATTACTGATTAGTGGTGGTTGGATAGCTCCAATTAGAATCAATTGTAACCGAGACTGGTTATTCTGACCATACATCAAAAGTCTAATTTAGGCTATCTTAGTTGTAATTGCACAATACTTTAACATTCATTGACAGGTATAGTAGGCCACTGCATGATGACAGCTGACAGTTGGATTGGCCCTAATATTCCTCTTACTAGCAAGTTCTGTAGGACCAACAGCTGCCATTATCTAGTGGTTAGATTGTCTGAGCTGTACTATATATGTCAATAAAAGACAAATTCTGACTCAGATTTGCCAAAACCGTTCAGTGTATCTTGACTTGATTTGACTGAAACAATAGAATTTAGGTGATCTGAGCACCCCTAATCACATGACCTGAAATGCAATGCTCTAAATGACTGCATATTCTATACAAGAGTCTGTAAACTCAATCTGTACACACACTATTTCACCAGTCTGACATCAGATTTGCATATCCGGAATAAGTTTGCTAATTTTAGTAAAAATGAAATAAGAAAAAAGATTTCCTGTTAAATATAAAAATATCCAAAGTTTGGAATCCATACTTAACCTCTCTGCCAGTTTGCTATTAGATTGCTGCTATACATTACTGAACTAAGGTCTAGGAGGGTTTTAGGCCTAAAGGCATGCTAGGTACAGTAACAGACTGGTTTTTAAATGCTGACTAATGCTTAGACCCACTAGGGAGCATAGTGTAAAAAAGGCCAGAGTACATGTATTACATGACATTACATGCCTAGGGCTAATTAATCAAGAGAGAAATGAACAATGCCAAGATACCATATTTCCTTGTTTCAGTATAAATGACTGAATCTTCTGCCAAAATAATAAATGGCATTGCTTTAATGAGTACAGAGTATTGCCTGTAAGATACAAGAAGTACTTGTGTGTGATTGAAACATTCAAATGCAATATGTTCTAGTGCGGATCATTAACCGTGGCAGAGTAATACAGTGCACACTGTAGACATATACAAATACCTCTGTGCTTCTTCTAAAAAGAATGCTTAAAAGTGCAACATTGCCTAAGGCAAATATTCTGTGCTTGTACACAAATATCTTTTATCTTTTCTGCTATAAAATTTTTAACTCTGGTGGAAACGGCCAGATATACATTGTATGTGCTTACAGTTTTGTGGTCATTCTATTATAGTACTGAACAACAAGTTCAGTATGTTATGTCAGGTTAAGACATTAACATGAATCAGTTATGCTGCCTAATTGTGTTACTGCTATATAATATCTATTCCACTAAATCCTGGTCATATAGAGCATTAGCCTGACAATTTTAGGGGCTTTCCCCATCATTTATGTTTACCACTTCTTTAGTATAGGATTTACAAGGTTAACTTTAGTGCATTCTGGACACTTCTTAAACCAACTTTGCTCAGGGCTTTAGAAAGACTTTGCACCTGGCTATAGAAAGTTAGTAGGCAATCACTGCCCTGCTGCATAACTTTTTGGGCCTATGACAGTTTTTGGTTTCTTTTTATGAGTAAATTGCAGTACAATTTAAATACGTAGAGAACTGGGCTTAGGGGGCAACTCCAAAAGAGGAAGGTTTCTCCCACACTTCACTATGGATCTAGGAGTCAACGAGGATGATGTTAGGTCAGCTATCAATGTTAAATGTATGGAAACGGGACGGGACAGCAGCTGGGAAGGATACATTTTGATACATTTGGACCATAAGACGCAGGGACTTTTTCCCCCCACTTCTGGGGGAAAAAAAGTGCGTCTTATGGTCCGAAAAATACGGTAATTCATTCTAACACGGGTACTTTAAAAGTAACCAAATGATATCTGGACATTACAAATGAGAATTTGATGTATATGAGAATTTGTATTCTGAGGAATCCTAATGGTGAAACGCGTAAAGGACAAAAGATTAAAAGCACGAGATACATCTTTTAAGAGTTCATAGGATGCTTTCTTTCATGAAACAGCTTGTGATTAGTTGAAGTTTGTATGGCATTTTTGTATTTTACTATGTTTTATTCTGGAATTGTACACCAATAAATTATGTGATTTTAAAAAAAATGTAAGAGTTTAATATGTGGTACCATAAAATCCCAAAATCCAAACTAAGCTTGAAACTGGAATTAAAAACAATGTAATGAGGCATCAGAGAGTGATGTGACTCCGTGTATGCATTTCAATTTTGTATAACAACAACCACAAAAATTTTAGAAGAAAGGAGTATTTAGGAATGCAGATTGTAGTTTAATTGTTCAGGTAAGTGGCCGTACTTCATAGCCAGCACTATTAGTCAGATATAGTTGTGGAGGAAAATCCATTTGTGAAATGGGTACTCCTATTGTTCTTAATATTGGTCAAAAGTAGACCCGACCCCTGCACAGTAGCACATAGCTCAAATGTTTATAAAGGAAAAGTGGAGCCTGAGAGGCAGCAGGCCTTGGTAAGTAGATTTACACAGGTAGGGGCAATGGATATATGATTTTAATATGTGCAGTTATCCTTCGTGATATGAAGTTTTAGGAATTGGGGATTCTACCAAGATTTATAAATAGATTAAGCTTTTCATACTAGAGGAAGAAACTAAACATGAAAATTGACTATATGACTGCTTACCGCATATACTATATATGTTTATTTAAAAAGTAATAAAAATATAACTCTGTTCTACCCACCTTTGTCGAATGCTTTTGAATCCACTCTGAGACTTTGCTTTCATGATTTGCGTTGGCTGCATTACATGACGCAAAGAATTTGGTGCACTGCTTTGCTTTTTACGTATTTTGTGCCATATGTGTTTTTATTTATGTTTGAGTAGTAATTCGATTAAACCATAATATGATATACATTGTTTTATTATCTAATACATAGTTTTCAGTGTGTTATTTGTAATGACAAGTGATAGAGGATGGTGCAAATTTTTAGGGTTTGCTTTGGAGATTAGAAGAAGGCCTGAGGCTGATCAGCCCATTTTAATTACATCGGTGTGTTGTAAGCTTTCATCAACAGCGACTTATTCTTTTGGCACAATTCCACGTGGTGCCTTATCCCTGTTTCTAAATGTCAGCACTTAAATTAAATGTCACTGCATAATTAATTATGCAGTCTACAAGTCACCCAATAGAATTTCTTTCTAAAATTGCTCCTTTATACTTTATATGGATTTGAACATACCTGTATTGTTTTTACAGGCACCATGATGGCTATACCTATACCATATAGATAAATATACTATTAAATATCCATTTTAGCTACATAATTGCACCTATTCAGTAAGGCAGTTCCAATTACACTGATGTTGTGTAAATTGTAGAAACCAATTTCTAATTGCCGTATTTAAAACCATAAAGATATAATTTTTAATTACATGCTGTGGACCAATGAAATTCAAATATTGGCATTGGTCTTTTCACAGATTACTGAATATAAGAAAAAAAATATTGATATATATGTTTGTGTGTATATGTCTTGATATTATGGTTTTACAATAGGTTATCTTTGTTTTCTTCTTCCCAACTGTCAAAATAACAAATTTCTATATGCTTTTTTTATGAATACACTTATCCTGCACATTCTCCAATAACTTGTCTACAAAGGGCAAACTGAAAACCTTGTCCCATTGTTGCCCTCCTGGGCCTATGAATTAATGGTATCTGGGTTGGGAATATTTAAGCACAGACTAAAGGAGCAGAACCCTATATTTAAGAAATCTTTTTCATTTACTGTTTCACAAATAATCTTTATATACCACAGGCATTTTTTTTATCTGCATTATTAGGAAACTGCTAGTTGCATTGTATGCCAGGGTTAAGAATATTATGTGCAGCTGAATAATAAAACATCATTTTGATAATGTAAGCCTGTATGGTAGAAGGGGTACACAACACATGTATTATATCAAATGATCATGAATCCTCCAGAAAATTCCATTGCTTGCTGTTTCTTTTGATAAATCTGAATCACATTGTCTGCCCCTGCAGTTGTGACACTTTGATGTATGACTACTTATTTGTTACCTATTCTAATTCTCCGGGTATCTAATTACTCACTGATCCAAAAGAAATGCTGCAAGCTTTAATCATGCATGAGAAATATATGTATCTCTTTTAGTAAAGATAACACATCCCTTCAAAGCATACTTTTCATAATGCAAACCTTACTTTCAAAAACACGGTTGGCTTTTTGATGCAAAAAAAAAAAAAAAAGATATGCTCACTATGTAACCAGTATGAAATGATGTTACATAAAGGTTTTTTTTGTAAAAAGTAAAGTGGTAACAAAATGTAATCCATCTTACTTTGGAAAGTAAACATTTATATGAAAATAGTCCTTATATGTGTAATATAAAGCCTTCTACATGTTAGACTGGATTAACTGCATAGGGAAGTACCTGATAAATATAGGGTGCATTTTGAAATGTTTTCACTTAAGGTTCGCCCAGCATTTACCAGAGTTTGCATTTTTCACGTTGAATTCAGTTAGAAAATTCATTAATTTTTCTGAATCCATGGTGAAAAATGTTAAATTCTGGGTAAAAGTTAGGCAGTTCAATGTTTATTTGTTAACACTGGCAGACATCTTTTCTTGGAGTTTTTTTGTGGGGAAAAATCATATGGTTAGATTTTTATAGCTGATTCCTTTTGTTACTTTTTCATGGTATGGTAGTATACTCCTCTGTTCCCCTCCAAAGACTAAAACATACAAGTTTGAATTGGCTAAAAAAGGAAATTAAAAGGCTAAATATAGTAAGCTTTCCTGGAGAAAATCCTGCTCTCATTATCAAAAAACATTTACACAAATATTTAGTCTCTTATCATTGCTGGTTAGGAAAGAACAGAGTTAAACTGCAACAAAAATATGCCCAATTAACAAAGTTTTGGTCAAGACAGGTAACCTGTGATGATTTTCTCTCTTATATAACTCTATTTTGATCATATGTATGCACTAGTTGTCCCTCAAATGGGCTTGCAATCTAATGTCTCTACCATAGTTCAATTTCAATGTGTTGCATTTTTAGGGGATTCAGAATGGTGACAGTAATTTATTTTTAGAACACATACCCCTGTAACTGTACAGCTGAACTTATGTTCAGCCCAAACTCAAAAGGCAATACTACTTCACTTGAGATATTCCAGTGCTGTGACCTGCCAGAATTTGGTACTTCCTACACCATTTCACTTGTATGAGTAAAAATAAGACCCTCAGGAATGGCGATCAGAAACCGTGGGTTGCTCTTGAGGAGGTAATTTCTCCTATCCCATTAGCGGGGGCCCCGTGGTCGCCACCTAATTTTCTCAAGCCTTAAACTTCCAATAATTGGGACTACTTTGGGTATTGTACAGAAGCATTTTAAAGTTACTGAGCTTAGTACATACTCTTTACCTCTATCTCCTATCTTAGGACACCCAGGGTTCCAGCCTAGTCATTCAGATTTTAGATTTCATTCTTGGAGGGAGATGGGGATCCTTAGAGCCTCTCATTTTCCCCGGGGTTCAGAGTGGATGAGTGTTTCCAACCTTCAAGCTGAACACTCCCTTCTAGAATTGGATGTTTGGCGTAGTATACAATTACACCACTTCCCTTCCTTTACCAGCTGAATTTGTGCGTCCTCTGTCAATTGGAGTCAGTTCCATAGTGAATTCCCTCTGTCAATTGTGAAGTTCCATAGACAGTTCCCTCTGTCAATTGGAATCGCTACCATAGTCCCAATTCAGGGAACACTTTCGTGTGCATACCAATTGCTCCTGACAGAACTCGCCCCTCTGTCTTTACCATTTATTACTAAATGGGAAAGAGACCTTAATGGTACATTTTACCCTGAACAACGGGAACGACTTCTATACACAGGACACAAGCCTGCATTTATCAACACATATCAGGAACAAAACTATAAACTACTCACAGAGTACAGAGTACCGAAAATTCTGGCCAAGATATATCCAGGCGTAGAGGATCGTTGTTGGCGTTGCAAAACGAATGCTCCACATATTTTGGAATCTGCTGTGTTGACCCCCTTTTGGACAATTGGCAAATTGGCCAATATTGTAGAGGAATTGACAGATGTCAATATCCGTAGCAGACCTGAATTGGCACTCTTACATTTAAATGACTGGTCTAGAAAAAAGTATTATAATTTGTTTCTCAAGCACCTTTTGAATGCAGCAAAAGCATGCATTCCTTCACTGTGGAAACAATAGACTCCCCCCTTCTCTCTCCCACTGGCTCAGGTGGATCAACAAGATCATGTCGATGGAGGACCTGATTTCTACATGTGATGGGAAATATGATAAATTCCAAAAAATTGGTTTTACTGGATACAATACACTTCCACACAGGCTTATCTCTCGGTGATGTGTGAAGTTAACAGTACTGATGATTTATATTGATTATAAGTGGATGGTTGGATTGCAATTATATGATTCTAATACAACTGTATCTGGCCCTTATTCAGTCAGGCCGGTAATGCCATTTGCCCCTTTTTTCCTTTTTCTTGTTATGTCTACGTTGTCTTCTGTCTTTTCCCTCCTTCTCCTCCCCTTTTTCATCCCCCCTTCCCCCTCTACATTTTGGTTTGTATATGTTTATACAGTCATTTCACTTATTGTTTCCCTTTAGAATGTTTAGTTTATTTGTGGTTTCTTTTATTTTTATGACTATGTGTTTAACATTCTGTATTGTTTTAAATGACTGTATACTGAATAAAAAATAAAATATATTAAAAAAAAGAACCTACTCGCAGAAAAATTAGGGAACAAAATGGACAATGTGACATAATGATAGACGTGTCTTCCTTTTTAATGGAGGTGCTCATTATTGAGGAGGAAGACACAGGCTTAACACTGCAAGCAACACTTTTATTGGGAAGCAATACTTACTTTAATCAAGTCTTTGTGCAGCTTTAGGAATTCAGAGAAGGTGTAAACCCAGTTTTCTTTTGTATTTACCTGCCTAGGGTCTCATTGAAACCTTAAAAAGTTATTTTGGTATTGTGGAATTCATGGTGAACTTCTGCTTTACAGCCCTCTAGCTTTAAGCCTACTGCTATTCTTTCTAAATTAATGTATTTCCCTAATATATCTATTCAAAAATAAATAAAATCTGTGATCTCTAACACATTCCATAAAAATGATTCCATTTCTTGTTAGGCTGCATTCCTATCCTTATGTTTTACTTGCTATCCTGTAATCAGGCTGTATTTTGCATAATAAATGTAAAACACTAAGTAAGTAATTGTTTCTTCTAAATGACTTCCTTTTAAAGTGCAGTCTGGTAAGAAAGTGCCCATAAATCAGGTTGTTATCATTAATGCACAGACAATATTAGAAAACATGTTCCCTGGATTTAACGCTGCTCAGCTTTAAACATCTCTTCTTTCTGGGAAAGGCTAATAAAAAGAAAAAAAAAGAATCAGAAGATGCGTGTTTTTCCCTTTGGAACGTATTATAATTGATTGATAACCTGGAAGGAAGACATATGATTAGTTTTATTGCCTGTTATTTCTACCATTGTGGTGTTTTTAGTTTGGGTTCAAACCAATTAAAACTATAGTTCATATCTTGGTCCCCAGGGATTCTAATAATCTTCTAGACTGCATTTGTCTTTTCCAATTCAGAAGATGGAAGGGAGCAATGATTCTTTTTAAACCCTTTATGTATACCTAAGTCTATTATAAAAGGAAAATATACCTGTTAATTGAGTTATATATGTTCAATTAATCAAAAAAAAGGGAACAGATATATATTATATATGTTTTATATGTTTCTGTTATTTATTACAATAAAGACTAAAAACACATGTTTTAGGCAAATTTTTAAGGTTTTCAGGCCAAGTTCAACCTGATCTCCATAGTGAGTTGCAATGCCCTAAATGTGGTGACTCCCCTGTTTTGTTAATTCATGGCCTCTGGTCATGTATATATATCAATATTTTTGGACCTGTGTTGTAACATTCATAAAGACAGTGGTGGATACTAGTGCCCCTCTGTCCTCTGTAGCTATTTTTTGGATACTAGGAAGATACTGACCCTCTTCCTCCTTACGAGAATGGGTCAACATATGCCTTTTTGCTGCTAGAAGGGCTATCATAGTCGCCTGGTACATCCGTATTTACCCAAAGCTGACCATGGTCTCTTTTCTCTGATAATAATCATTTATAAGGAGGTGCTTGAAGCAGAGCCTTGGGATGACAGATTTGTTTCTCACCTCCTTCCAAGATGGTAAAATTTTATTTGTAGACAGCTGGATGTTATAGAATGGTCAACGATTCTGGACATGTTTAAATATTCTAAATGGTATATTTTGAATATGAATAATTAAATTGGCCTTTTTTCCTCTAATTTTACCTCTCCTAGGGGTAATTCATCACTTAATCTGCCCGTTGATATAAGGTTGAGATATGCTGTTGTTTCTGCTGTTATTTTGCCTTTCCTTTAGGTTTGTTCAGTGCTAAGTTGCTTTAAGTTTGCTAAGTTTTTTGATTAGATTTTTAGTTCAAAATTGCTTGCAAAAAGAAGTTAACATTGGATAGGTCAATTTATTATCCTTCATTTGACAGTCAACAGAATTTACATGCATCTTTCAGAATGCTTTAAGCAGTATCTGTGATGTGGTTTGCCATTTCTGCCACCTTCATTGAATTGGAAGTCTTAAAAAGTTAATAAAAATTAGGGAAGATCTCCCAGGTGGGGTCTTAGATGGAACAGGGGTACTTTCATGCCTTTTTGGGGCCTTAGTGCTATGTTAAGTTGACCTGACCTGACTGACCCTTCAAACTGCCACGCATTTTGATACATGACACCTGGACCATGGTATGTTAGAAAAGATCCTTCCATTATCATCACCTGACAAGTTGACTTTGACCTCTATAGCGAGCTAGTATTACTGTTCCCTGGCACCTACAACAATCTTGTTGAAACTCTGTTCTCCAACTCCCACTTAGGGTCAGATGAGTTCATATTTATAATAATTGCTTTAAATGTGTCCTTGTTTTAAAATTACACACTGATTTTACAGTTTCATGCATGAGTACCTGTAGTCCAGGAAACATAGAGTTCATAGAGTGTTTACTGCCTTTTTATGCCACATTTAGGTAGATGATAAAGCACAACCTGGAACACTTCCAGGGATGCTCATTGACCGACATTCTGCCTGTTTACATGATCGGGTCCTCACTGACTTAGATGGGTTACAGTTCTGTTCATACCAACTGCAAACCCTTCTGCGATTATCTGTTGCTGTTACTTACTGTCCTGAATTACCCCAAAATTGCTTTACACTTTGTGTGTTCTCATTATTGTAGCAAGGAGGTGTGTATAGTTGAATACAGGGAGTTTTATCTAATTGACATGTGGTAGACATGCAGAAACACAGTTTGTATAATTCTAGAAGAGGGCTGCTGTTTCCTAATTTGTGTCACTTGTTGTTACAATCACTTTATGCCAATATAGCAAAATAATAATAAAATAAGGGCACAACTGTTGATATTCCTCCTTTATTTCATAAGGAACAGCCTTTTGTCTGACCATTTACAATCTAATTTGTGGTTTAGCAATACCATACACAGCTGAAAGTCATCTTTCCTATTCTTCCCTCCATCCCTTATAAAATGACCCCTTCTCATTACTACATACATTTCCCTTTTTTATTTAAAGTTAGTTTTTATTAAAATAAAACCCATGACAGTTAGTGGCCTTCCCATGCCATTTGATGCATTTGTCTTCTGTACTAACTCCCCTAAGACCATAAGAACCCACCAAAGTTTAATATACATTGACTTCAATGGTGTTGGTTTTTGGCCTGAACCTAAACATTGGGATATGAGTAGCCAACCAACTTTCAGTAAAACCACTCCCTGTGCTCAATTATTAACCACTTTTTATGCTCTTCAAGATAATCCACTCCCGATAAAATGCATTATTGTGCCCCACATTCTTGTTTAGTACCTTAGTTTTTGGCTACAAACTGCCACAATACATTTAGCTCCTATCTTTTCTGTACAAGCCATTTAACCTGGATGGCCTTCTTAAATTGCTTTACTTGCAAATGATCACAAAGCTTCCATAATTCATTACATCCTGTTCTCAATGTTCCTAGACCCCATTTGAAAAGTTATGCAAAACCTCTAATGGCACACAAAACTAGCCTCATCCAAAGCATAGGAATACAATTTTAAACTAATGGTACCAATGCTACTTCCTTGCTCTCCACCCTATGCTTCTTGGATTGACGTTGTACTCTAAAAACAGTTGTTTTTTGTCTCCACACTTTATCCCTGTAATTAGAAATCCTCTTGAAAGTTGAAAATTTGAATGACATTATGCACATGGAAAATCTTATAGTCACATATAAATATAGAAAAGATGAGTATTTGATCACTTGGATGGTTTGTATCCATTGCCATGTTTACTAAAATATATTAGACTTCACCTATAACTTTAGTTAAGCTTCAGTGATGTAGGTTACACCTGCACTTGTATGTTATCATTCTGATTGTGGTATTGATGATTTGGCAATATCAGGCTGTAAAGTTGGAAGAGACTGTTTTCTTACTAATAAGTTTTCTTAGCATTATTCTGCTAGTCTCTAAACAACTTCATTCCTTTTTTGAGGCCAAACCTGCTTGGCATTTTATTTGTTTTTTGAAAGCCAGCTTTACCATTCCAGGTATGTATTACCTGTCTTGGGCTTTATATCCAGAGGATGTTGCAGATAATCGTAACATTGTTTAGCTTCCTCTTCATCTGCATCAGTTAGATCATAAACCTGGATCACTACGGGGTAAATGGCTTACTTTACACATACAGTGAGAACATTCTGTCATTGATTGATTATAACCAAGGATTTGGTGGTCATCTGATATTAAACTACCACTTTCAGTCCATCTTACTTCACTAATTCCCAAGATGTCAATATTTAGTCTATGCATCACACCTTTAAACAGATCAAGTTTTCTTTGATTCATAGATATAACAAACTATTCAAGAAAATGTATTTTTTTTATCTACAATTAAAAGAAAACCACGACTGACCAAAGTAGAAAGTTGTGCATTTTTATGTTTGTATGCTTTTTTGTTTTTCGATTGCATAAAAATGATATTTTTTTATGCAAAAGTATTGCTCTAAATAATGCCTTGTTTGTCCTAAACCAAAATGATTATTAATGTTTTTTTCATTCATTCCTCACCATAACCTTTCCTTTATTCTACTTCTTACACTCTACACAGTTTACAACCCTTTCACCATTTGCCTCCTTACATCTAAGACAACTAAAAAAACATGGTCCCTTTTTTTCATGCACATGATCTCATACCTGATCTGGAGACATCTTGGGAAGCTTTAGTCCCTTTCACCTCAGCATACATATTGTAGTAAATCTTTCATTACCTCTTACCTACCCATGGATTACCTCTGTTGAATAAGAGGTTATTTGACTATACATAACCTTACTAGATGTGAGTTGAACAGGTTGTTCCTGCCAGGCTAGTTGAATTTACTGTGGTTCTTATGCCCTAAATCTCCTGGGATAATTCCCTTATTCACATTGTACTTTCCTCCAATGAATATGATTACAGAAATAACTTGGCTGAATATTCATACAGTACTTATATTTTCTCCAAATTTCATTTGCTTTTGGATAGCAGATCAAACCAAGCAGACATCTGTTATTTGTCCCTTCTTATTGCCAACCATAAAATCAAAGGCATTTGCTTTGTTTAATGTAATTTTGGTAGCAGCATAATAAAGTTTAGTGATATTAACTTATTATCTAATGATGTAACTACATAATATAATTTTATAGCACTTTCTATGTAAATCAGATAATTTAAGACATTTGCTTTCTGATTCTAAACTGCCCAAACTGATTCTTTATTTTATTTATGGACCATAAACATTTGTGGTAAAATAATGTTAAATACCTTAAAGCCAAGATGTCAGAATTGATGTTGACTGGTCAAATTTACTATACATCTTCTTTTTATTATAGGGTCATTGTAGCTACACATTTTGTATAAAATCAGTATATTTTACAGCTGACAAAATATTATTCCTTACTATATACTGAAAAAGGCACAAGCATAGAAGAAGTATAAGTCAAAAATTATATGATGCATTTTATAACCTATTGGGATTTCATCATAGCCCCAAGTCTAGCCTTTTTAATAACTGCAGGTCAGGCATGTGTTTTGTTTTTTATTCAGTATATAAAATAATTTATATTTTGTTGGTGATAAATGCAAAAACATATAGGAAATTAACAATCAAAAGCATACATGTTTAAAGGTATACACAGCAAGCAGCCATCCTAAATGGTCCACATGTGCAATGTATATTGTAATAATCATATAATAAAATCTCATAGGATAAAAGTTTTTGTAATAATTTATCATTTTAAACTGCGGCTAAAGTCAATGTAAAAAAATAAAGCGATAGCAGGTAGAAATGACTGAACCTTAGAGTACAGGTATGTATGAATTGTTTATGCTTTTTGTTTTCATACATTTTTTAGAATTTTTGTAGAGTTTTAAGGTATTTACCATAGATATCGTTTTAGTACTGATATAAACAATACACGTTACAGAATATATTTTGCAAGAGAATACTAAGAAAAAATGTTTATCATATTGTTATTGAAAACTTTGCTCTGATGTTTACATTCATTATGGTTAAAACAAATTGGATTAATCATATCTGTTTAGATATTGTTTGGATAAGCCACACCACTTTCCACATTGACAACATACAGTAGATGTGGTTTTTGATGTGAAACCTCTTCTGTTTTCCTGCTTAGTGCTTACGATTTTTTTTATTAATTGTATATTGACTGCTGTGATTACAAGGGCTCTAGTGGACCAGCAGCAGCACAGATCCACTTTATATTTTTCTATTTAAATGCAGGAAAGCAACTGCTTTTATCTTTCAAAGTATCCAAATAAATATTGTCATTATTTTTTTCCTTTGTCTTTAATATTTTAAGAATAAGTTCCTAGTTTTGCTCCTGCTGGTTTCTGTCAACCTCAGCAAGATTAATTGAAAGCGGATGAACAATTCAAGTCTGTTTTCATATATATATATATATATATATATATATATATATATATATATATATATACACACACACATATATATATATATATATTTATTTATTTAGTTACCTATGAAAAGAATATTGAAAAGAAAGATTAAAATCACAATGAAGACTGGGTAAACCTAGAAATATTCCTTACTTTTTGGGTCTTATCAAATATATACAAAACAAAACACAGCAGTAAAATAACTTATATTTTTAATGTATTTTTATTGTATTTTTACATTTGTGTATGATTGTTGTAGGGAAGCAAAATGCCCACATACTGATGCTTACCTAAAGTAGAACAATCAGTAAAAAAAAAAAAAATGACACCTTTATAGGTATGTGTCAATCACTCCATGATTCTAGTACAATTAGTCCACATGGCTCCGCCATGTTCTTCCTCTTTTTCTGGGTTCTTCTTCCTGCATTACCTAGTCTTACACTGCATAAGTGCAATATCAGTTCACGCACCTCCCGGAAAATGTAAAAAAAAAGTATTGCTTTTAATGCGCATGTGTGGGATCAGAACTTTTTTACATTAGAGAGAAGCCCATTCCCATGCACAGAAAGAGCACCCGCAGCCTCCTGGGATATGTGACATATGTATCCTAGAATGCTGCAAATTTATCAATCAGTCCCAATGAGCGGCCTGACCACATGTAGGCATCCTGTAATTGGGTAGGCCCGCTGGGTCCTCTTACAGCTCAATTATCTGCTCGGGATAACCGCTTCTTAATGATACTGATGGGTATGCTAAAGCATTTGAAACACATAACATTTGAAACACATAACACTGAATTGCACTTTAAATAAAACAAGTTCTCATCTTGCCAGCTAAAAATGTCAGAATTCTCTGACTGGAGGTGGCTGGAAATATTTAAATGGGTACAGAGATTGCAATAAAAACCAAATCGATATAGGCCCTATTTTAGGAACACACCAATAAAATGCCAGCAAAATATTCGACCCTTCTCCACTCTGTGCTATATAAAATATAGCTTTAGCCTGAAGTTGGCAATTATTAATGGGCCAACTTGCAATTTATCTTATTATTTTGTATTTATAAAACACCTACATATCATAGAGAGGTTTACAATGTCCATAGTCTCTAACTGACCCTCAAAGGGGCTCATAATCCAATGTTCCTGCCATAGGCATAGTCATATGTCATTAACACAATCTAAGGCCAATTTTGATGAGAAACGAATAAATCTAACTGCATATTTTTAGACTATGGGAGGAAACTAGTGCCCGCAGCTAAACCAAACAAAAACAGGGAAAATATTTAATGCAAACATCATGGTGTGCTAGCTGAGATTTGATCCTGGGGACCCCAGTGCTGCACAGGCACACATGCCACCCACAGAGCTGACCAGAAACTATAATGCTTTTGGATCAGTTCTGTTCTATTGTAAAAAGGAACATGTGATATGTACTCCCCTAGTAAGTAAGACTAATTAAATTCAGTAAACTTCATCATGAGCTACTGATCTCTGTACACATTTATAAGTGAATAGATAGACATGATGATTTGAAAAAGAAGCATCCAAAGCTCCACCAGCTTTCCCAAAATGAAATGGGAAAATACTATTATGTAATATTTAATATGTCACCGACCACAAGAAAAAATTAACATCTTTGTAACAATTTTAAATGTATTACATTTAATTTTTCACCATGCTAAATACAGAAAACATATAAAAAATCACAATACGTTCTTTTTAAAAGCTAAAATTAAACAAGTTCTGCTTAGGACATTTAAAATGTTTTTGCTAAATTGGCATATTGTTAAATAATTGGGAATTCTCATCTTTTAACATTTCTGTGTGAACTGATTCATTGATCATTTTAATGCAAATTTTAACCTTGAATTTTAGCAATGCCTTGCTTGTTAATCTCACTGTCCTTGAGTACTGCAACAGAAATATAGATTTTATATTAATACCATTTTACCCTATTACAGTGTTATTTGAGATCCTTTGCAAAATAGGCTTTGATTATTTACGACATGCAAAATCATGACAGAAGTATTTTGTAGGAGAATATTATTGGAAACAGTGTGATATACTTGTCTAATATTAAAAAGAATAAAAAGCAGCTGATAAAGAGATGTGAATGGTCTTAGAAACATTAATGCATTTCCTGTTTTAGTTCAAGATTTTATGTTCCACCAGGGATAGCCATTTCAGTGTGATTTATCTATTTTAATTTTCTTGCATTTCACTTCATTAAATGTTTGGATTTTCTTAAGAGCTGGTTCACAGCAAGAACTGTAAAACTGTTATTTATTTTATATATATATATATATATATATATATATATATATTTATAAAATGACAATGTTAGGGAAATATATGGACACCTACTTGGCAAATACAAGGTTAAAATGGATAAGAACAGAAAGCAGTGTCCTAAAATGGGGAATAGATGGCATGCATTCGGCAACCATACCAACACAAAGTAACACAAAAGGCCAAGATGCATAATCATTTCCATTTCATTCAGACCACCATTTGCTGGCTTCTCCATACTGTATGTAACAGCCGCTTTGATTAGCATATTTATGAGACCAGTGGCTAAAATAGCAATTAGTGCTACAATTGATAAATCTGTCCCTTAGTTTTTCTCCAAAATAAGGATATCGCACTATTCATTCAAGCTATTGTAAGCAGGCGGAGAGATAGTAAAACACGTTTTCATCCTGGCAGACTCTCTTCCTACACTTTTATTTAGAGCTTAGCAGCATGTGCCTATCTAGAATCACAACCAGAATGTATTACCGAGCAGCCTAAAAAAAATCCTAAATTTGCTAATTCATTTTACATTGAAGTTTTGTCTGTGCACCCTTTTTAAAGCAAAACTGCAAAAGGTTTTGGGTATATGTAATGATTTTGAAGCCTAAATTAATTTTAAATAGATAAGAAATAATAAATTTAAAGTACAGATAATTGTAATACTTGCCTTCTCCTTGCTGTCACACACAAAACACTGAGCACTATCCAGTACTGCTGGTCCTCTTTCATGCTGAATGATGCCCAATGGCATTTCTCTGGCCTGGGCTCCCATGATGTTCATGTCAGTATGTAAATGTTGTTCTTAGCAGCATGTAGGCCCATCCACCACCTGAGGAGTGAAGAAGAGGACCCAATCATTACCACTTACCAGACAGAAGACCACTAAAAAGGCAATTTTTTTCACAGTGTAGGTATGTTGTCCTGTACTGTAACAGTATGTTAGAATGTTATTTAACCACCTGAGCGATAAGCCCGACCTTGGTACGGGCTTCAAAAAGTTACAATTATCGATAAACCCGAACTTTTCTCACTGTATGAAAATACAGTGAGAAAAGTTCGGGTTTATCTATCACTTACCTGGTCCCGCTGCGATCGTCCATCCATCGTGTTCCAGCGTCGTCCTCCAGCGTCGGGTGTCCTCTCCGGGAAGAAGAAGCCGGCCGGCTTCTTCTCCCTCCGTGCGTGTACGTCGGCGCTTACGATGACGTCGGCGCGTGTGCGGAAAAATCAAATTGAAAGTCATTCAAACACATTTTGTATTGGATTGAATACAAACTCCTGTATCCAATCCAATACAAAATAATTCAAAATAAATACAAAGTATGTAATTGGTAAATTCAAACTCTCATTTTGTATTGGATTGGATACAGGAGTTTGTATTAAATCCAATATAAAATGAGAGTTTGAATTTTGTTCTCATTTTGTATTGGATTTAATACAAAGTCCTGCATCCAATCCAATACAAAATAATAGAAAATATATTTATGTGGTTTTGTCTATAGGTATGTGACGGACACTAGGGAGGTGTTTTAGAAAAATATATTACTATACAGTATACTGAATTATCACATTTTCAGTATTTTTATTTTTTTTTTTACATGATTGTGTGTTTCAAACATTTTTTATATTCATGATATCTACTAGAACGGACATATTTCTGTAAGTTACAGGTCTACAATTTAAAAAAAAAATTTCATGAAAAACTGTAACGCTTTTGGAACAGAAATCTAGACCTCAGTGTAACGCCCAGGTGGTTAAAATAATGGCACTGCAAAATGCAGTGGAGTGTTTGTTTATTTGTGTTGAGTCTTTGGTGTAACACAATAGTGTAAATGGCTTTTTCTACCTTATTAAATAGGCCACAAATTTAAATTATACTTTTCTTTTAATTATAGTTATTCATGTTGCAAGAGATGAAAAACATGCCAACATTTTGCTTTGGATCTCAGTCTGAAGTCTGGAGGGTCCTGTAATTTTGGACACATGCACCGGACTAAACAAACCTATGGAACCACCCAACTTTTGGAGATAGGTAAGAGGGACATTTCCTTGTTCATAGTATACAAGCAAATTACAAATCCACATTTAGAAACCGTAAGTGCATATAAAATTATTTTAAAATCAGGTTAAAAGCAAATTAGTATTTGCACGTTTGATAAATCTGCCCCAGAATACTCAATGAACACACCCACAATAAACAAAACAGCAACATCAAATACTAATGAGGCATTTTCTGCCAGTATTGATATGATAACTATATATTAGTGACATCTATACCCATCTCTAGATCCTTAACAGCAGCTTCAAAATCTCAATCAATATCTCAACAGCTCTAAAACATTTGTAACCAAATGCTTTGCCACTGACACAGCATATGCCAGGAAATAGATGAAGCATTATCTACCATATGTAGTAATATATCAAAGATGATTTAATTGTTTGTAAAAAAGCTTTTAGATACCTGACCTACATATGAGGTTAAGGTAATACTTTATGGGTTAGCAGAGGGGTAGGGTTAGGTGTTAAGGGCTTACTTTAAGGGTTAAGTGTTTTTTATGTTAAGAATTTGTAAGTGGGCAATTTGTTAAAAGGAACTGGTTAGGGGTTAAGTTTTGGAAGGAATGTCAAGGGCTTGACTTAGGGATAAGGCTAAATGTTTAAGAAAGGGAGAGTTATAATTTTGGAGGTTGCTTTAGAATAGGGGGGGTTTCACCTATACTTGGAGATACAAGCCCCTACTAGCAATGAATGCTACAGCACTTAGGAATTAGCACTTATGTTTTTGACCTAATGAATACAGTACTGATGAGCTAATTTATAAGGCCATAGTGGGATGTAAATGGTGTCATAATCTGGCAGCCATCATAACAATTCTTTTTTTTATAATTTTCATAGTATCAGTAATTGGGATCTGGTTATCCATTAAAATGATTACCACGCATCTGCAATATATTTATGAGCTCATCCTGGCAGAATCTGATTTATGTGCTAGAGTCTTGAAAAACATTCTACATTTGTCCTGGTGACTGTCAATGATCCTTAACATTTCTGTTTATCTAATGACAAATAAAATCATTATCTAATCATGTAAGCTCCGTCCATGGATCACAGTTCAGTTTTGTTGGTAAGGTTGACCCAATTCGTTTAATAAAACAGGCAGACCAGAGGGTCAGACCTATGTATTGTGGCACCGTTGTGTTTAACCCCTTCTTCTCTGCATAGCAGAAGAACAGGGTTTCCATCTGTCACACAAATTATCTTTAAAACAAGTACAAACATCTAGCTTAGTCATTCTAATAGATAAAATACATTTATTTGGAAGACACTGTTGAAACAGACAATAAAAAGAATATAATAAAGGAAGAAATCTATATGTTATTGGATTACACTTGTATTTATAGCATGCAGAGAATGCTCACTTGAATATTTTTATGAATAAAATAACAATTTTCTGTTTCATATTTTGTTTCTTTTATGATTTGCTTTTGAATTAACATTACAGTTTAACTGCACACCAGAAAGTCTTTTAGCAAAGTACCATTTGCAAAAAGGCATGCAGTTATGATCTTATGACAAAAAAAATGATTTTAGCCTCATCTGTATATTGCTGTTCTTTTTCTACATATGTAGACTATGCTAACAGAATATATATATATATATATATATATATATATATATATATATATATATATATATATATATATATATATATATATGGATAATGGAAATCCAAGCAATGCAATGCAGACAGTAACCCTGTCATGGCTTCTCCCGGCCGCCTGCCCGCTGTCTGACCCCCTTAGGCCAGGGGATTGCACTGAGCTTTGTGCTGACTCTGGTGGCTGTATACATGTAGATAAACGGATATATTTGGATATATTTGTCATATTTTCACCCGGGAGAATTGTGTGACTGAAGTAATGAGTGCACACACCCGAGTTGTGGAAGTTTCTTGCAGAAGTTGTGTTGTATGCCGCCCATTCGTCCCTCCCAGCTCAGCCCCATTCTAGTTAGGGGACCCCTTTTACAGCCGTGAATCCGGCTGCTTTAAGTGTGAATTTATAATTATGCTGCAGCAATAGTGAAGAAAATTGTTAATGCTCTCTTCCTCTTTTTACCTGGTCACCAAGGTTGTATGTCTGGATAAGGGTCGGGTTGGAACAATAAACGGGGCATCTTGGCATTGTTCAATATTTAAAAAAAACAAGACAAAACAGTAAAACAAACAAACAAAAATGTGGCATGTGGCAATAATAAAGAAGGGCAGAAAGTATTTGCCTTCCCACTTTCTTGGCTTCATGTGTTCCTTCAACATTAGGGGTCCCACTCTTGGGGGGCAAAGCATGTTCCTCACATTTCATCCCCCAAAAGGAGCTTGTTGATGGTTTTCTCTTTAATAGAGGAGTAACTAGATATCCGCTCTAACTTATAGTACATTAGTACCCCTTGCCTATTCCCAGAAAGAGTAAATGTACATAAACACAAGTCACCTTGAAATTTTTCATCACTGAAATAAAAACACAAGGACATACCTACCAACTTTAAAAACAAAGTACATTGATGATTGATCCATAAATGAGTCCACAAGAATCACATTGTCCAACGATAAAAATCACTATCACTATAACCCTATGATGCTTACACATTGCACCTCTTGTGCAAGTGGTAATAATACAGTGAATCCCATTTGATATCACACAGAAGTCCTGGCAATCTTTACCCTGCTAACGATAGTTCAAAGGTGCTGAAGTAATATATGGCTTTATAACATGTCCTAGCTCAGTGTTTCCCAACCTTTCTTAAGTCGCGGCACATATTTTACATTAGAAAAATCCCATGGAACACCACTAAACTAAACTAAAGTTTGGCTTTATTCCAATGTAGGGCTAGCCAGTACTAAGTCCCTAATGGTAGTGCTAAAGACAATGGGCCTGTTTTATTAAAGCTCTCCGAGGCTTGAGAGAATACACTTTCATAAGTGAAGCTGGGTGATCAAGCAAACCTGGAATGGATCAGGCCCAGGATTCAAAACATTTGTTAGCAAATAGCAAATGACTTTGATGAAATCCATTCCAGGTTTGCTGAATCACTCACACAGAGAAAATTATGACTGTACAAAACTGCTGAAAACTTTGCAGTTTTTAAGTTTACATATCATTATTATTTAAGTTTATATATTATAGTACCGGTATGTTAATGTATTTTATGTTATTGATACATGACTTGCTATTGTTATATATTTTGACTTTATTTTCTACATACTTATTTAGCTTACCACTAAATAGTGGATCCCGGACACCCTCTTTATAATATATACATACTTGAAACAGACATTTTTACGCCAATTGTCATTGAAAAGTCATATTGATTTAGTACAGTTTGCTTGCATGAATAATGCAGGAGCAGTTAACTTCCTTCCTAAATGCATTGAAATGACTAAATTAGTGATAAATTGACCTTAGAGGAACATAAGATATTGGACTGAAGTGAAGCGATGCTGGCTGCTTCATGTTAAGAGGAAAAACATACCTCTACATATTTTATATTATTGGTTGATACTTAAATAAAAATTCTGTTGGACAAATTTTTGCAAAGTGAAAAGGAAACAGGTGTAAGGTGTCAGGCTGGTCATAAATCAGGGGTCCTCAAACCTTAAAAGCAAAGGGCCAGTTCACTGTCCATTACACCCTAAATGCTGGACTATGATCATAGATGTAAAAGAAATACCTCAGCACCAGAAGTAATACCCCCATGCCAGGGATCAGTAGAAGCAGTTCCAAATGTCCCTGCATTGGTAGTCATTGGGAGAACAAAATACATCAGCTCTGTAGGTGTAAAAATGACCCCTTTTTTCAGTGCTAGTTGTAAATCAATTTGTATAAGTGGAAGGAACAGTGTTTATATGTCAGTAGTCATTGGAAAATGCTCTAAAATTAACCGTTTTCAGGCTTTTTTCATGTTTCTTGTACTAATGTCATTTTCATTACAACTTTTCATTTACAACTCTTTATGTAGGCATTGTATGTGTTTTAAAGTATGCAATAAACAAATAAGCATTTGCTACCCAGCATAGTAGAGTATGGATTACTCTAAATCAATTAATCGGCTTGACACATATATTTCATATGTATTTCACATATGAGAACTAAGAAGTGTACTAGAAATATATAATAGTCTATAGCAGTTTTTCTCAACCAATTTACCCCAGAGGAAATCTTGAATTAAATATCAAATCTCATTGAATGCCTTGAAATTGCAGATCATTAATGCTAATAGGTTAAAAGGCCTGTTACATTTGTTTTTGAAATGCCATTTTAACAGGCCCATATAAACAATATTGGTGTCATGCCACTGGCTTTGCTAAGTGGTGTTGGCTCAGAGACCATGGAGGTACTATCAAAAGGAAGACAACTCAGCCAACCCCTAGCATCCACTGGAGGAACCCTGGTTGAAAATGGCTGGTCGATAGCATACTAGGGAGGGTTTATAAAATTTATAATCTGTGAAGGTGTTTGAGTTTAAAAAATCTGGACATTCATGATCTATGATTTATTTATTTTCAACATAACTGAACAAGCCCATGAGATCACATTAAAGTGAAAACTTTCAGTAACTTGATGTATGGATTCGCTCATCACTGTTCATAATAAATTCATCAGAATTACTAATGCAGTTTATGAAACAGTTTAGAATACATATTCTAGATAAAAAGCCCTTCTGCTTTATAAAAAACCTTACCTACACTTGGAAAAAAAAACAATCTCAAAACAGATGTGTTTGCATAAAAGCACACTTGATTAATTGTTGCGTCTTTAGACAAATATTATTATGAATCATTTTTATTTTTAGTAAACATCCCTTGACCCCATTTATCTGAATTTCACTGAGCATTTTGACTTTTAATGCTCATTCATTTATGTCCTAAAGCACCATTTATTGTAAGCAATTGTTGGTGGATGGCAAGAACACACACCAGTAAATCCTTTAATTGAAAAACGGAACGATAAATGTTTATGAGATGTTTAGAAATCCTGTTTATCAACGCCAGGCTTCTGGTCTCTCAGTTATGCTGCTCACTGCTGTCTACAGCTGCCTTTGTCCATCTTTAATTATGCATGAAAATACAACATGCAGACAATAATTGATAGTGATTATTTCATTGTTTTACACCAAGCTTTATCATCTTACAATAAAGCCGGGAGGAGGAAAAAAACCTTTAGGGCCATGTTTATGAAATAGACTGTAAGCCTTTTCTTTTACAAATACCTCCCTTTACTCTAAAGAGCAAGAACAAAAGTCTCCTGCTAAGAAAGATAAGCTGTTTTTTCTTTTGACCAAGTTATAAAATTCAATAAGGTTACTAAAGATCTATGGTTTATGTGGATATGTCTTTGTTTGTTGCTGATATACATTTCAATTGCTATGTGTTCTAGCTTACCAAATTACTGTTAGGACAACAGCCATTTAGGCCTATTAAAATGTCAAGATAGAGAATGTGATTTTATTACAAATGGAGTTCTTCCCTTTGTACCATTGCATATTTATGGTAAAGAAATCAAAATAAGTATTTTTGTTTTGGAAAGCCAAAATGTTCAAAATACCTTGTGGGATGCTTTTTGAAATATTTAGGCCACCCTACTATAAACTATAGTCATGCCCCAATAATCCTTAAAGACAACTCTATAGAATCAATGGAGACTGCTTCTTGTATAGACAAAGGATAAAGGAAGGGTTGGACTGGGGACCTAGGACCTACCATTGTTTCTTGGGACATGCACAGTGATAGACATTTGGTCTCCAGTACTACAGGTATATACTTCTACTGCAGCATTGTTGGATAGTTAAATGTATATAAAGGAAATAGTGTGCATGTTGAGCTGTTCTGCAATCAGCGGCTGTGAACAGTATATTTATATACCCTAAAAGAGGTCATTCCATGGATCTACAACCATTCTTCATTGAATCTGGAATGTGTATGTTGCACTTTTATGAAATTACATTGCTATATTGATTAGATGATGATATTCATTCATTTACAGACCTTTGCCTATGTTTGATTAAAATGGTGTGACAAATGAATGTAGGCAACTATTTTCTATGTATTTACTCCCCTCAATGTTTTGGTCGTTTTCTCCTTAAGACATACTCTTTGATGATTATCATTTTACTGTGGGTAAGACATTTATGATAAATTTTGCAGGAAAATGATTTTTTTGAATGAGAGCATTTACCCCCCCCCCCCCTAAATTAGTGGGTTAAGAATGTATCAGGGGAGTGGATATGCATGCTTCCAGTACCTGAGTCTCTGTACTTTTGTGGTGGAGTGGCACTTTAAAGTCACCTGATGATAATAAAGGATATATGCCTTAAAAAACAAATGTATTCACCACATGCACAAAATTCTAAGAAATAAAGGTTCCATTCATGCTGATGATTTCTGCTTTAGTTTAAACGAAAGTCTTTAACATATTAATGACAAATGCAAGGATTCATTGTCTTGCTGATCTTCCAATCTTACATGGTTAAATTTTAGTGATGTTTACTGTCGCCCGTTTTGATTATATTATCTGCTCGTTTAATATCTAATGCATATTGAACAGGTGGGAGTGCCCACCTATACCTCTTAATAGTAATAAATGAAGACAACCCACAACCTAGCAAATTTTAGCTTTCAGGAAAAAAATCTCAAAATGAAATCTTATCTGAAATGCTATGTAATACAATTTGGAGAATGAGATAAATTGAATCAAATAAAAACAAATATGGACATAATAAGCAAACAAAATTATACACACACACACACATATATATATATATATCATGTGAACATGTGCTAGAAAGTATGGAGTTCTGCAATTTTCAGCTTTTCTAAAACCTTAATACCATATCATGCTAAAATCTAAACAAAAGCAATATACAGTCCCACTGAGAGCATGCTTTTGCCCCCTAGATTTCTCTTTAATTATGCAACATACTGTAATTCTGTGAACATTTAAGCAATATGCACATTTCTAATGGACATTCTCCAGCAGAAATTGTTATGTACAAATTAGCAGCAAGATTGGTACTCAGTTTTATTATGTGCTGGCTTAGCACTTTTATTAAATGTACCACTCCTTCCCCATGAACGTAAATGAACCCTGCTTACCATTACAATAAAAATAATCTTCTAAGGCTCATTTAACAGACTATAACTTGTAAAAGATGTCCACATTTCAAGAAGCTGTGTAGCTGTAACTAATCTGTGTTAAAACTGCTCCAAATTTATTTAGGATGCCAAAATATCTACAAGCATGTTTTTTATGAGTATCGCATTCTCTTTAAAAAGATACAGATGAATAGGATGAATTACATGTATTTTGAAACAAACATGTCTTGTATTATATTTTAGGGTCAAGTTTTTAAAAATATCCTATGTGTTTGCTGCCAATTTTCATATACAGAAAAAAACTAAAATGGAGCCTTCACATTCAGTTAGTGAACACCCAATTGGTTCCAGTGAGGTGTAGACTATAAGGTTCACGTACTCCTCTAACACAAATGTTTTTTTCTCATCCAGCCTCTATGGAAAGAAGTTATTTTCAATGCAAGATACCTCCTGGTTGAAGACCCAAACACAGTTAATGTTGATAGAAGAATGCAGTAAAATGTGGAAAGGTAAGGAATTTGTGCTATGCACAATAGTGAAGGTGGTGGAGTTGTGGAATTTTCAGACAAATATTGGGTCTGGCAGCAGGCAACCAGAGACAAGCAACAGGCGGAAGTCAGGGCAGGTCACAAATTGATGGAATCGAAAAGATAAGACAGGCTAAGAATCAAAATGGCACAACCTCAGCAACAAGAGAACATCACAATATAAACTAAGACATTATTTTCCTCAGATTCAGTGAGAAAAGAAATGCTGCTTACTGATGCCAGGGCTACACATATTGCCTTTAATCTATTTATATTCTCGCCACTGGACTGAGAGGAGGCACAAATGGCAGCAGGTAGGACGATATCAAAGAGTGAACCTGTCCCCGTGAGAAAGCATTCATGACTGTTTCTTTTTCTTACTGAGAAAGTTTTATTACAGTTGTGCCTACTGTGGGAGCAATGAAATAATCTGACATTTTATGAACTAATGAAAACTATTCTATATTGACTTAACAGTATTTAAAAAGCCAAAGCAGAAGCAGTATCAAATCTTGCACAAATGTTATGCTAGTGGCCACGGCTGGATTTTTTTACTTTTTTCTCCCTCAGGCAAGGAGCTTGTGTCCCTCTTCCCCACCAGCTTCAAAGATACAAAACGAAAGCTATATATAGTATATATAGTATTGGCCTGTCAAATACCTTGCTACCTGCTCACCATTTCGGAACCAAAAGTTGAAACTACACGTACCATACAATGCATCCTGTCAGTTATAGTTAGCTAACCTTTGAACCCCATTACCTTTTCCATGGCCTAGGTTGGCATTATGAGAAATCCAGCCCCAGTTGCAGCATCATACACTGGCTCAACATTCTAACATTTTGTCAACCAGCCTTCCTCTTCAGGGTCATAGTTTTTTCTATTTATTTTTCACTTTTGTAATGCTTACTAGTTCTGGTTTGATAGTAACCTGAAAACTTATTTAACAGTTAACTTATATAACATTGGATATTGAAACTGGAACCTATAGAAGGGAGTCATAGTGACACGGCCAGGTTAGTGTAAACATATTTTGGCTGCAGATAGCAGAGAAAAGGAACAAAAATTGTTCCTATGTCCCATGTGTCATCTTCGTCTTCCTGGATTAGAAAAAAAGAAAATATTGATATTGATCACGAATAATATATTAATGAAATTTGTTTTTTTTTTAGCTTTGGTATTTTCTTTATTTAGATTTAACAAAAAACTGATAAAAAACATTTACACAGCTGAATATATAAATAATTCTTGGCATATTATCATGTCTCTGATACTAGAAGTGTAGAGACTACATTCACTCCTATTTACCCACTTGCTCCTATTCACTCATTTCTGTTTAGGACCGGATAATATCATGTAACATTATTTTACTAATAATACTATTTACCTAACCGAGCCCTTGTTTTGGCCATCTATTCTAATTCATCTTGTTGTTCTTGTTTTTGTTCTTGAAAGAGTAAATACTCAAGAAATTTATATAAAACGTCTTACCTATAGCGAATACAAGATTTCTTTTGTTCATGGCTCATGGTCATTTTCATTGTCACTACCATGAAGATAAAAGAAAACTCAAATTCTTCTCCACATTTAACAAGCTTTTCTTACAATATCATGTCCCAACATTATGTGTTGATGGACCACCATGATAAGATAGCATTGTTTGCCTAGTCTGCATTATTTGAGTAATTTCTGGTTATCCCTGTGTTATGAAAGGTAATCTGTATTACACATTTTGGTTTCTCCTTTATTAGCTTGATTTATTTCTTTATCATGACACATTATTTTGTTATCTGAGGAATATCTGATGGCTTTTGCTATCCAGATGTAAAAGTGCATTCCATGAAGGATGACATACAATAGAGATCGTGGGTTGTAGTCTCATTACCAGTGACTGCTCATTTCCTGCAGGATATTATCCACCACCTTTCCATTGCAAAACTAAACAATGTGTGTTGTCCTTTGGTTGAAATATGGAAAACCTGGCAGTTCATTTTCAGATCTTTCACAGAACCACTACAATGCATATCAGTAGATTGGAACTAATTTACATAGAATTTTGATAGCAGTGTTTAATATTCATAAATACTTAATATATACTCTGTTTTTTTTAATGCTAGTAAATACATAGGGAAAACATTATTGTATATATCCTTTAATAATTATTATTTAGATTTTATTGGTATTCTTTTTTTATTAGAGAAAGCTTATAGCACGGACTGTGCACACATCTATTTATTAGGGTTTTTAATGGGGGATCTGGACTACTTGCCCTTTAGAAGCTCCCACAAGGAATCAATATAATTTAATTCTGCTCTTGAGGTTCTATGATGTAAACCAGTAAAGCCACAAAGAAAATTTAGATAAATTCCAGTATGTGGCATTTACAGGTTTACCACCACTCCAGAAGTCAGGTTTTACTAATGTCTCACAGTCCTCAGTCTGAAATGTTCTGAATAAAACATGTTTCCGAATAGATAAGTCATCAAAATAGTTATGATAATTTCATGTAATGTTTTAGTAAGGGCATACTAGCTTAGACACCCTTTCCATTTCCCACGATTTAATAGTGAAGAACATTGGATAACATTGGTAGGATGTCACTGGAATGGGTATTGGGTAATAATGCAGCTACCATTGGTGACGTGGTGCTGGTAGCAGTGGAGACCCATTCTTTGTCATTAGCTAATGTTGATTAGAATGGTGACAATGATAACAATGATAAAGTCTGTATTCTGTGGCATAGTAACGAATGGCAGGGAGGCTTATCAAGGCTTCATGCATTTTTATGGATGCCAGTTTTTAACCCAGTCTGATGTGCTTGTTGCAGTCAAAGCTAATTTCAATCTAGGAAATTTTGCTGAAGGGTGGTAGCATAGCACCTGTATTGCTAACTACGGCTGTGGTGCCTTGGACTGCTTAATTAAAATGCAAAATCTTTTATAATACTATATGCAACAGACAGAAATTGCATATGGTGTTATGTTGCTATTAGCAGAGCTTGCTATGAAATATGTATTATAGTGAAATTGTGCCTACAACCTAGTTTAAATATTGCATGTAAATCAGGTTCAACTGTGCCTAATGAATTAGATTAGTCCTCCTTTATATATTATCTACACTGGCAGAATTGTAAATCCAGGTAATACTGCAGACAGAGGTTAACTGACAAACTAAAAAATGAACTTTAATGGGGATTAAGGTGCCTGTAGCATAATAGGAAAATACAATGTGCAAATTACATCATGGTTCATTACTCCTTTATGGTTTAAGGCACTGTTTCACTGTCAGCTTTTTCAAGGAAGCATCATAATCTGTCTGCTTAATGACAAGTCTGTATTAAAGTATTTATACATGAAGTCTGACTCTTGGCCAGTCCTAACTACTTTGTACATTATTGTGTTGCTGTTTTAAATATTAACAGTAACAGATGAATTTGAGTTACCTATGTTGGAATTTTAAACTGTTTAAAATGTTTTGTTGGGTATTTTATTCTGAAAAATTAAAAGACAAAGGCAGCACAATGGGTTACAGCATACAGGGAGCACAGTACTATGCATGTTCTGAGTAGGGAAATATTGTTTAAAGTGGACTTATCTGCAACATTTTTACTTACATAAAAGGGTAGACAACACTTTTATATAAGGTAAAAATTACTTTTTTATTTATCTTTTAACCCTTAAAAAAAAAAGAGTGAAGCCCTTCCCCTTCTGTCTTTACTGCTGCGGCGGTAAAGATGTCATGGGAGCGCAAAGCCTCCTGGGATACTTACGTCACGCGTCCCAGGAGGCTTCAGCCAGCTCTTTCTGCGCATTGCCTGATCTCAGGCATTCACAGAAGGGGCTTTATTTCTGTAATAGGATAAAAATGCTGATCTCATACATGTGCAGTGATATCAAGACTCTTTTTACCCATCACCAAATCTCATGCCTGTGCAGTGCGGGATCAGGTGATGTAGCCAGAGGAAGGAAGAAGGTGGAGGAAGATGGTGGAGGCCGATGCTTCTGTGGACCAAGGCACATCCCAGGACAGTGTTGGACCCAAACAAGGACAGCGCAGGGGGTTCTGGGGAAGTGAAGGTGAGTGTGAGTTTTTACGCTTTAGTTACACTTTAATGGTGTGTTTAGTATTTTTTTTAAAGAATAATAAGGGTATGTTCAGACCACTCATAAGGTTGGAGTACAGTTTCTGCTTCCTCATGCCAGTGAACCAGTGCCTTGTGGGAGACACTACAAGCCGGCGGCAGCCCTATAGAAATGAAATGGAGGCAGCAGTGAGCAGTAAATGCTGGTCACTACTGGAGTTGTGAAATGTGCAATGGAGGTACATTGGTAAGGTGTGTTGGGGTGCTATTTAGAAATAATTCTTCTCAATGTCCACAGAGTTTGTAACAATTTGGAACAGAGGAAATGTAAAGTCTTTCCCTTTAACAAATTATTTCCTTTTTTAAGGATCCTTATGCTAAATGCATGTACATTAGTTCCTCAACCTGTTAGACTTTTTCTTTGTCTTACATTGTTTCTTTTTCTTACATTTTGAGACATATCTCAACACAAAAAGTCCTACTTTGAGTCTTCTCAATCCCCAGTCCTTTAAAATCTTAACATGACATTGTACTAAATTTTCATGGTTTTTGTTTGCCTCAGGGATGGATCAAAGTCCCCTTTTCAGAGAAATTCCTTGATACATTTTCAGAGCTGCCTTGGCTGCATCCCATGGCTTTATGATAATGAATCCTTTTTGATACAGTTTATGTACCCTGACAATCATTCTATTTGAGGCTTTTTCTTGCTTATTATTTTGTCTTTTCCTTAAAAATATATCTTTATTTGTTGTTTCTGTGCAATGCCTGCAGCATTGGTTTCTTTAAAGTTGAAACTGCAGGACTGATACTCAAAGGTATTAATATTAGGAGAAGTTAGCAGGAGCTAACTGTACTTTGCCAGAGGGCCCAAGTAAAGAGCTGGGGTGCATGACTATTTGAACTATTAATCTCTAATAGTTCATTACAAGTACACCATTAGTGCTTGCAGTTAGCAATAGAGCCTGTGAACTGACTACATTTATTTTTTGTTTCTGAACAATCCAGTTGTTATTCATGCTCTCTTTCATTGCATGATATATTAGAAATATCCCCTTCTGGTCGGGAAGTGTAAAAATCATAAGAAAGAGAAAACTAAAGGGATTAAAATAAGCTAACAAGCAGAAAATCTTATTTCTTACCCTTGTTGCATTCAGGTGTATTATGAATATGTTTTTCTTTTGAACGGATTATGTAAGAAGTCAGTAAAATATAGCAACAAAAATTTAAAAATTTTAAACATAGCATTAAAAATAGTAACATAGTAACTAAATGCTAAAATTATTTTTTTAATATTTAAAATTTGTTTTAAAATATATAAATCCTGTTTATTATTAATCATAATAATAATAATAATATTAAAAATAATTATAATATTTTACTAAATTCTTAAATTTAAATTTAGCATTTAGCAGTCTTAAACTAATGGAAAATAAGTTGTCAGAATATAGTAAAAGTTTTTAATGTTCGCACATATATATACTTATGGTTCTTATTTAAATATGGTACCTTGTTATATGTACTGTACATGCCAATTAATGAGATTGATTTTATTTATATTGGTACCATTTGTATTACTTTCAGTACACCAACCAGATACGCAGTAGTTGTGTTTTGTCTAGTGCCAACACTTATGACTATTCATTTACTTACATCTTGCTATGTGTAAAGTATTGTATAAATACCAAGTATTGTGTTTTGAGAATTGATCAATAATACAATACTTTCTGCCTAGAAAACCCCACTGTCTGTTTTGTTTTTCTATATATACTGTATTACCGGGGTTGGCAGAGACACATTGAGGTCCTCTCAAATATTTGCACACTACATGAATTAGCGCTTCTTTAGTAAAAGTGATACCTGTTTTTTGCGATCAGGTAAGTGGGATCGGCATTGGGCCATACCATAATTGCTTGACTTCGATTTATTAACTTATTAACTTATATACCAATATAGTCATAAATAAATGTAACCAATTTATGACTAGCTTATAAAACATGCAACAAACATGATTCATTACAAATACATAACATTTCATTATAGAAAAAAATTCATCTAGTAATGTATTAATATATAAAGTATATATATCTAAATTATTATATATAAATATATAAAGTAATGTATCCACAAAATGGTACCCAACCACTTTTATTTACTTGAATGAGAGCTGTTGGGTCTGCAGCAGAGCTGTGACAGAATGCTGCGGTCCACCAATGGTCTGAAATAGCCCTTACACTGTTCAGGGTGCAGAGTGGTGCAGGTTTCAGTTGCCCCAGTGGTCCTTTGCAATCATGTACGTGAAATTGCAAACAATTTTTAGATGTAAAGCTTGACTCAATGAAAACTAAAGATTACACATGATTAACCCTTAGTTTAAACAAAATAGTAATTTATATTTATTACAAATTCAAGGTAGTTGGGGTGAGCACAATCTAGACAATGTACCTGACAGGGCCTTATGCTGGAAAGGTAAATATAGTAAAGAGCCACAGTTAGCTAATAAATAAAGATGTCATTTTAGCTGATACTGCATAAAATAAATGATAGGTAATTGGTTACTTTTCTAACCACAAGGGAGTCCTAACCCAGCCTAGACAGAACTAGGCCATGACATTTCTAGAGCAAGATATAAACTAGGTGCATGTATTTTCAGTCTTTGAATGTGATTATATGATTTGGTGGAGGGAAAAATAAAGGAAATAGAATTAAAAAAAAAATAATACAACAATGTTTTTCATAGCAGAGGGATTATGAATACAATGTTCCATTAAAAAAATGATCAAGTGGCATAACGTTCAAATACATAATTATTGGTACCTTATATACAAATAGCATTATTCTAACCCGTTCTTTGCTTTGTTCCATCTATTTCATGTTACTGTTTTCCCCATACTACTGACTATATGCAGTTAGCTGGGGAAATAAACATATCCCATATATAAAACCCAATAGGACATAGCTGGTCCAGAAGAAGGCAAAAAAAAAAAACTCCTGGCACAATTTGCTTCAACAGGGGAAAAAAATCCTTCCTGATTCCATGAGGCAATCGATGTTCCCTGCATCAACAGTCACTGTTTTTTTTATTTAAAGCCTTAATACCCAGTTATATTCTGTGCTTCTAGAAAAAACATCCAGCTTTTTCCTAAAGCAATCTATAGTAGTTTCTGAAACTATGCTGTTATTAAGTGTATGATCTACCAGAACCCCCAGATCCCTTTCCATTTCTGACTCCCCCAAATGTATTCCCCCTAGACAGTATGAAGCATGCATGTTGTTAGCTCCTACCGTGTTTCCCCGAAAGTAAGACCTACCCCGAAAATAAGACCTAGCACTTTTCCCCCAACCTGCCCTAATATAAGACCTACCCCGAAAATAAGACCTAGTGTGTTTTTGGAAGCCCAAAAAAATATAAGACAGTGTCTTATTTTCGGGGAAACACGGTAGGTGAATAAATTTACATTTATCTATATTAAATGTCATTTGCCACTTGGCTGCCCAATCAAACAGTACATCCAGGTCTGCTTGTAGATTATAGACATCCTGTATGGACTTAATTCCATTACATAGTTTGGTTTCATCTGCAAACACAGAAATGGTACTTTTAATCCCAAACTCTATATCATTTATAAAGATGTTAAACAGTAAAGGTCCCAACACTGAACCCTGGGGTACACCACTAATAACCTTAGACCATTCAGAGTATGAATCATTAACTACAACTCTCTGGATGCGATCTTTAAGCCAGTTCTCTATCCATTTACAGATTGACTTTTCTAAACCTATCAACCCTAACTTGCATATTAACTGTCTGTGGGGTACGGTGTCAAATGCTTTAGCAAAGTCCAAGTACACTATATCAACTGCTATTCTACTGTCTACCTGTTTACTTTCTTCCTCATAAAAAGAGAGTAAATTTGTTTGACAACTTCTGTCTTTCTTGAAGCCATGCTGACTATCACTTATAATATTATTTTCTAGCAGAAACTCATCTTTGTGGTTCATTATCAAACTCTCTAGGACCTTTCCAACTATGGACCCTAAATTAACAGGTCTGTAGTAACCTGGTAATGACTTTTTTGAAGATAGGAACCACATTGGCCTTACGCCAATCCATCGATACGTTGCCAGTGACTGAAGAGGCTCTAAAAGCTAGAAATAATGGCTTTGAAATACCTGAGCTCTGCTCTTTGAGGACATGTGGATGTAATTCATCAGGTCCTGGTGTCAACCTTAATTTTTCACAGCTGTTTCTCAATCATATCAATTCTGAGCCATTGTGACTCATTTAAGGCAGTGACATTGCTATTGTGAATTTAGACATGAGCTCTGCCATTTTCCTTCGTGTACACAGAGCTCAAAAAAGTGTTTAGTAAATCTGCCTTGTCTTTATCCTCAGTTACCAACCCAGCGACATCCTTTAGGGGCCTACATGCTCATACCTGATCTTTTTGCTATTAATATATTTAAAATTTTGGGAGGTTTGTCTTACTTTCCTTTGCAATCTGTTCTTCATTTTGAAGTTTTGCACATTATTTCTCCTTTTTACATATTTTGTTATATTCTTAATAGTTTTCAAATGATGAAAGTGATCCTTCATTTTTAAATTTTTGTCATGTCATGTCCTTATCTTATGTCTTTTTTAACATCAGTTGTGAGCCACATAGGTTTTATTTTAGCCTCTTAAACGTATTACCCATTGGAATATATTTTTCAGTGTTCTTTTGTAGAACAGACTTGAAACATTCTCATTTGCTCTCTTAAAATTTAATGTTTTAATCTTTCCTGTTTTTGCTTCCTTTTTACAGCTAACATTAAATGAAATCATGCATATCCTCATTGATTTTTCAATATAGAAAATTATCATGGAGGCAGCTGTTGTTGACCATCTCTTTCTACCTCTACTTCACAAATGCAAAACAAGGTCTTTTGATCTCTTCCTTGGCAGATTTACATTAGCAAATATCACATTTAAAAAGCAGACTTTTCACCCTCCCAAAGACACCAGTCTAACCAATTAGATATATGACTTGGTATCTTGGCCACAAGATAAAAGGGGTCCACAAGATATTCATATGTTAAAAAACTGCCCCATTAATAGGCAGGCATGATAGAATTTACGGAAAAATGTAAATAATGTTTTTTTTTCCAATAAGTGGATGAATACATTAATCAAAGAATGGGAGAAGAAGCATGGGAGTCTGAAAGGAACCCTGTACTATAGTGGGATTCATTTTACAAGTGGAAGTCAACATGGAGAGCCTAGAAGACCATAATAAAGTTGGTGGATGTGCACTTTTTATATTTTTTGTATGTTTTTGTATGTAAGGAATTTTTGGACCCCTCTGCCAGTTTGCTGGACCAAGGGAAGGCACAGGTAAGCTATACATAAACATTTAAAATGTCCTTCTCTATTTGGCCCATTAAGCCTTTTGCTCTTGCTTGACATAATTTTCTTTATGCTAAATGCAAAATATTCTGATATCAGTATAGTGGAAGGTGAGCACACCACTGACTCTTTTATTATGGTAAAACCAGTCACATTTCTGTTGTACTAAGCTGGTGCCTTTTGTGGAGGGGGCCTCACTTTTTACACCTTCTAAGTCCACACATGATCTCTAAAAAAGATATTTGAAGTTTTGCTTATCTCTGGTTACTTCAACTTACTTGGTAGATTTACTGGGCAGATAAGAAAAAAAACTGCTTATTGCACATGAACTAAAGATATTCTATTTAATGAAAACCGTGTTTATAAAGCGTTTAAGGCTCAATGATGGATAGAACTGGAACAGAAAATCTCCAGATCCAGCTTTGCTGTGCTAGGTTGCTCTTTAGTCAGATGCAAATCCATTTTTCTATGGTACAGAGAAAAGTTCATTTCAATTTAAATACCAGGGAGATCTTATTCAAAGCTTGAAATTCTTCATAGCAGATTTGCTAAATCCATCTGAAAATCAATAAATCCAATGAAAGCTCTTTTTCAGCTTGGATTTCCAAAATCCAACAAAATGACTTTTTAGTAATAATAGAGTAAAGTGTCCCAGAAGCACCGGTTGAAGTGCCCCAGATCTAAACAGATCTGACTTCTGTTACTGTACAGGGAAAATATACCGTTTCCAAAGATTTTATATTTTAAAGTAACATATACATAGCTTACTCTACCCAGACAGCACACATTTTCACATATTCATACAATTTACCCTTAGTTGTGTAAAAAGAAAAAATATCAGGGACTTTAAAATGTTAAAACGATAAAAAGTAGTGGGTAAGTGGGTGTACCAAGGTAATGGGGACATAAATGGAATGCAGTTATTAAAAACGCATTCGACAGCTTATTTTGGGCACAAGCTTTCTTAAAGTGGAACTAAAGTGAAAATAAAAAATGACACTTTACTTCCGCAGATACCTCGATCCCTCTGGAGCAGGATCCCCCCTGGTGTGGAGAAAGTTACGTGTACCGCCATTTTACTCCTTCTTCTTGTGTTTTCCGCCTACATCACCCAATCTCTCACTGTGCAGTAGTGGAATTGGGTGATGATGTATTTGTAAAAAAAAAAAGAAAAAACAAACCAAAAAAAAAGACATTTTTACTTTATATAGAAGGGTTACTTACCCTTCTATATAAAGTAAAAATTGTGGTGATAGGTTTGCTTTAATATCAAACCTTTATCAGGTCAAAGCAGTACTAACACACAGAGAAATAAACATGCTAAGCCAAAGATACATTTTTATATAGATTCTGCCAGATTCCTGTTAGCATATCATGTTCTGTGTTCCCTGCCTTTTCTGACTGATACCAATTAGCACTGTTCCAAGTTGACTGTGTAAACTACATAACAACTCCACCATACATAAAAACAGTTGGGGAGTTTCTTTGTCTAAAAACACACATTTTGCCCTAGATCACTGTTTCCTGACCTTTTTAACATGGGGGAACCCTTGTAAAGTAACTTTAAGGTTTTAGGAAAATCCTGCTATAATTCACAGCACACTGGTGTGGTGGTCAGTGGGAAAAAATGCCTATTATATTGCCATCCATTTTAAAGACTGTCATCATTACAGAAAGCCAAAAAGATCATTTGTTAAACTGACCTGAAAAGCAAGGATTACTCATTGCTCAAGGAACCCCTAACAACCTTTAGAGGAACCCTGGTTGAAAATCATTGTCCTAGAGAGATAACATTGTTCCTCCATAGACTACAGTAAGTGAGTGCTGTCTCTCTAGGATGGGATGTATATTACTGGCAATAACTCCAGGTAAACATAAATACTTAAGTATAGGTAAGGGGCAAAAAATAAATGTACTTTACTATAATACAGACTTCCTTTAAGTAGTGCAATTAAAAGAGAATATTTTTTAAGATTTATACTTTAGAGGTTTGTTTTCATAATTTCCATGTGGGCTTAAATTATTTTTTAATCTTTACATCTTCGAGAATATCACGCAATCACATATATGGATCCTTCCTGCAGATTGTGCACAGGATAGTATAACATCACTCTCCTTACTGTAAGCAAGTGTTAAGTCCTCAGCTTCCATGAAAGGCATTAGCTTTTATTAAAAAGCAGATGCATTTCCCTGGTTGGAAGAAAAGCTATTGATTTACCTTGAAGGAATTTGAGCACATCAGAAAACATTGTAGCTAATATTAAAGTGCTTCTGGAAATATTTACCCTGATATTATGAAATAGACAGTTAATATTTCCTCAACCTCTCTTTTGACATTTACTCTCATCTACTGCACACAAAAATAAAATCAATATGTAATCTTTTTCACAAATGTAAGAGCAACTATAATGCATTCTACTAGGATAGAAGATTCAGTAAAATGAAGTTTTTGAACTTCTATCAGGTCATTGTTTGAACACAGTTGTGCAGTCTTTTAAAGTAAAACAATGAGGATTGAGTAAGAGGTAATTGTATGAGATGGAGCGCTGATATGCGATCTACACACAATTTTAAAAGCTAAAGAGAAGTAAAACAAATATAATAAGATTATATTGAGAATATTATTTATTAGGAGTTTTAGGCAACAAATAGAAATATTGAAATTTAGGCCCAATTCTGAAAAAAGAGGAATAATTTAGGTTTATAAGTTTATACAGGTTTAAGTTTATAAATATACTGCTTTACTGACCTTAACACAGTCTTAGCTGAAAATAAATAAAAACACAAAGTTTCTGTGGATCAGATAACTTAGAGCCCAAATAAGGACACAGAATTAATTACACAAGATGCACAATGTATTCATAGTTTAACCTCTATAGTTTATGAAGAACCAGCTCTTATTTACAGTGTCCATTGTATTCTAACTAACTTAAGCTACGTACACACTTCCAATTATTATCGTTGGAACGATCCTGCACGATATCTGCGAACGATCGTATAGCACCGATCCTGTACATACAGATAACGACATGATCGTTCGCAGATATTGTACACACGATAGATGCGATCGTTTGAATGATACAGGAAGTGATGTGCACCACAGGAAGTAAGCGAACGTTCGTTCACCGCGCATGCTCAGACCATGGACGATAAATGAACGATCGTACACACGATAGATGGTCAACGATCGTCGTCCAATCCGATCCGCCGGTCCGGTCGTTCATTTCCAACGACTATCCTCGTTCATCGGCGTCGTTGGTTACTTTTTTTACGAACGATTTTTGCCCAATCGATCGTTCGTCGTTCGTTCGTCGTTCATTTCCAACGATAAAAATTGGAAGTGTGTACGCAGCTTTAGTAAAGCACCCCTTGTGATAATGAGAATAGTGGCACAAAGCATTGTAGTGTGAGTGTGTGGGAGAACACTTGAAATAACTTCCAAGTCCTATAGAAGCCCTGCTATGATTACTATATCTTATGGTACACTTGCATGGTGGTCTGAATACCATTGCTGGCTACTTGAAAAATTATCACCCTTATGGACAACCAAATAGATTATTGGAGTCAGTTAGATTGAGAGGCATATATTGATCATTGCTCAAGGAAACATTAGCAACCCCTGGAAGAACCCTAGGGTTCTCTTTTCCTACATCTATTATAAATCCCCAAAATAGTGGTGCCTCACAGGACACACTTTTAGGATCTGCAGACAGTAAAGCTTAAGGTAATTATAAACTATACTAAAAAATAAGAAGACATTTGTATTTTGTTGTTTTAACTTTACAATATATGCTTGCTTGCTTAACTGAAAGAGGTAAAAAACAGAAATCCAGATGCCTTATGGAAACCTATTAATGTAATACCTGTAGGAATATCAAGTTGTAGGGACAGACATACAAACAAAACATTTTAGGAAAAAAAACAAAACAAAAAAAATGCACCCCTGGCTGCAATATTCTCCTCCTCTCTGATGCTGTCACTGACAGTACCTTTTTTCTGCCACAAGATGTCATTAGCTTTTTGAGTAGAATGGCACCACAGCTTGGAAGAATGTGAGCACCACAAAGCCCTGCACTTACATTCTATAATAAAAAGAGGGACTCCTAAATAATCAGTACTGCTCTCTACAACATCATAAGGTATTATTATTATCAATAATTGCACAGACCTATTTACATGATGCTGTTGCTTACATATTGATTAAATAAAGGTTGATTTAAGAATGGTAAAATGGACTAGATGAAAAGTAAAATATTTCTGATATACAAGCTATATCAATAAATATACATTATTATACATGTGATTGCTTTGCATTGTTAGACTTTGAACAACCACAACTACATAATAATTGAAAAAGGGAAACAGCTATTAATGTACATTTCTTTCTTTGTGCCCGAGTCATAAAGAAAACAAAAAAACATACTTCTTTTCCATTTTGCAGCTGCTACACAATATTGGCAGAAACAGCAATAAGAAATTACAGGAATGATTGCTATCCCAAACCAAACTGTACTTTGAATAAATATATGGACATGTTTTGACAAGCAGTGTAATTACATTTTATGGGATTTATCAGTTTGATGTCTCAATTTTGTTATTACTTTTGATAATAAATTTATCTGTGCCATATTTTTTATACAATGCAGAATACACACATGTCCAGCACTTCGGCTTTAGTTTGTTTCTATATATTAATAACTTAATACAGAAATCTTTATTGACAATGTAAGGAAATTAAATGTGACATTTTATTATTAGATTATTTATGTTCTTTTTTCAGTCCACATAATAACACACGCAAGAAAAAAACCCAGAATGAATTACATGAGAAGAAACATATATTGCAGGAATATTTTTTTGTAAAATTATTATATACAATGCTTTGTCTATTACTGTATACATTTGTAACTAGTTTCAGAGTAAAGGTAGACACAATGGTTTAAGATAAAGAAAAAATGTTTATGGAAGTTCAAAATATATGGTTTGTTACCAGAGTACAACCAAAAACAACCAAAAGGGAATATAGGGAAAGGCAGAATGGTTGCTAGAAACCAAACACAATAATTCACTAGGTAAGGGTAAACAATGTTTTTACACCTGACATTGGGAGGAGATTATTACCAAGTATCCTAAATATTTCCCTTTATTTGGCCCTTATTAGTGGCATTGAACTTAACTGATTTATTTATTTATAATATTTTTTTTATGTTATAGTAAAAAAAGTACATATGTACTACCCTATGTAACTATTCAAAAAAATATTTAGGTAAAACTATTGCCCCCGGAAAATTGACCTTAGGCTGTGTTATTGACATTTAATATGACATATGATAGGGACAATAAATTTGAGAGTCCCTTTGCTGGACAGTTAGTAACATGACTATGTCATGACTATGACTATGCAAAATATGTCAGCGCTAAATAAATACTAGTTAATAATAATAAAATATGTTAGCTTACAGAATACCTGTCATAATGTTTTCTGTAAAAATTGAAAGCATGTCAGATTCTGTATTATGGTCCTTTTTTATTGCTGTCTTTGTCCTTATTAGCAATATTTAGACTCTATTGTTTCTGTCTAGGGACACTTTTTACCAACACAGATGAAATCTTTCTAAACAAGTATAACTAACAGCGATAAACACCTAATAAGAGATTCTATCCTTCTTCACTTTAAATTCAAAAGGGTTGAGGAAATTTATTGTCATCCCCAACAAAGGGCCTGATTTATTACAGCTCACCAAGGCTAGAGGATATACATTTTCATCAGTGGAACTGGGTGATCCAGCAAACCTGGAATGGATTTCTCAAAAGTTAGCAAATGTTAGCAAATGTTTTCAGTTCTGGACCAGATCAATTCCAGGTTTGCTGCAGGCATGCTTTTTATTTTTTCCAAACGTAATTAAATATAAACTGATCTAAGTAAAAACCAACATGCTCGTTTTTATTTGATAATACGGGTATCCTGCTTTGACTTGAGTTTAAACAATGAGCACAAAATGTGGCAGTCACAGCAAAGATTAAAAATTGCATGCAATAACATTTGCCAATAAAAACTGAACTTTTATGCATGGTTGTTGCCCACCAGGAGATGATGCTGTATCCTCATGTAAAAGTGTAACAAACTTTTTGATATCCAATGGCAAGAGTTTGTTACTCATATCAGAAGGCATCTATTGATGTGAACCATGTATAAACCAAGATTCTTTTTCCAACAGCATTTTGAGGAAGAGGAAATCTTGTTTTTTACTGGAGTAAAAACATATTTTCTTAATAACTGAAGGTCATTGATGCCTTGATGACCATTTAAAATGTATCAAAATATTTATTTATGTATGATATACAAGACCATTATTTGGGTGCACAGTTACAATAAATACTTCTTTTTTTAAATTACAGGTAGTCCCAGAGTTAAAGACATCTGACATACGGACAACTCCTAGATAGGAATGGGGCTTCTCTGCTCGCTCATGTGCAATATGGAAGTTTAATGGGGGGAGGGGGCAGTTTGCATAACTTCTGTCCTAATTGCATTTATTAAAAGTACCTGTTTCAACCTACATATAAATTCAACTTAAGAACAAACCTACAGTCCCTATCTCGTATGTAACCCAGGGACTACCTGTTTAATGTAATTTTTTTAATGTTGTAATTAAAAATGACAAATACAATAATAAACAGATGGCACTACAGCTTGAAGGCAACAATGTTCAATCACAGGCTTTTTTTTTAATATCTTTTGGCCCCCTATGTGACCACTATAATTGGTTGCTATGGGAAAGTGCATTTTGAGATGTTTTATTTTACACTTTTCATAATGTTAGTATCCAATACACGCCAAGTAATATTTGTAACAAACAAAGATCTTCCAGTTAGAATTAAAATATTCTGTCTCTTTGACTAATGAAAGCAAATGAGTCCTTGCATGGGTTTAAGTCAGGATACTTTTGTCAGCAACCTACAGTATTTTTTTGGGATACCTACAGATGAAACAGGGTTTACTGTTGTTTTGGAGGCTATATGGGTGCCCATCAGTAGTCTACCTACCACTGGGAGCTGGGAGGCTATTTATAGCGGTTCACAGATTTAAAATGGATCTAAACCATTAAATATAGCTAAAATTGTGATCAGGCAAGTTCTTAACAGAAGGAACAGGTTTCTTAGGCAAAAAATAACTTTATTTGCCTGATCACAATTTTCTTTAATTACACTCACCTGCCCCCAATCTGTTGTGAGTGGCGCCATCTTTTTTTTTTTTTTTTTTTACCTCTACCGGATTGCAATGTTTAGTAATCTTGATTGGCTGGGCTGATTAAGTCTTGCAAATGTGCATGGAGTTCATTGTCCTTGTAGTTCTGTCAGTCCCGGCAGCCCCAGGATACCATAGCACATCACAGCCTCATACGCTGGTCAGTGCATGCTCAACATTTTCTTAAGTGCAAACAGGCAGATTGGTAATGCAGAAGTGTCATCCCCTGTCCCTTCTGCAATAATGAACCTGCCTAACTGAACTTCCTTCTTTTTTGAGTAACTAAAGTTCCGCCTAAAGCATACCTAAACTCAGACATTTCACTTTACGTAAAAGGGTAGACAACCTTTTTATGTAAGGTAAAAATTCTTTTTGGTTTTTTTTTTATAGGTGCAACACCTTTCTTTTTTTTTAAAAAAAAGGGGTGCAGCACTGCTCCCTAATTTTCGGCCGCCTAGGCAGTCGAGAATGAATGGGAGCGCAGAGCCTCCTTGGATGCCCCAGGCTCTTGGGTGCTCCTTTTGCGCTTGCCCAAGCATCTTGGGCATGTGCAGAAGGACCCTTTTTGAGCAAGGAGAAAAATGTGCAGTGCACCCATGCGCAGTGAGATCAGCAAATTTGTTTTCATCCTACAGCACCTGATCTCGTGCCTGGGTCGGATGACGTATGATGAAGAATAGAAGAATAGAAGACGAAGACGGGGTTGGGTGGAGGGCCGGCTCCGGGACAGATGCCAGGACGACGCGGGACCTGATGTAGTTCACCCCTGGAGTGATCGGACTGCCCTGCAGGATTGAAGGAGTGCTAGACTGCCTCTCCCTTTGGACCCCACTCTGCCTTGTTACCTCTAACCTCTTCTTGCTGTTTTGTCATTTTATATATAATTATCTAACTTTTCATACATCAGTTTGTTTAGAGGTTGCCTATGTTTTAAAATTCTTGTATTTGTGTGTTTCTCAATACATTTCTTGTCTTCATTAGTAGTTGGGTTATCAGGTTATCAGCATTGATAACCCGAACAGCTAATCATAATTTCACTGATCAACATTTACATAAACTGTCACAAATGTTTCCATATTTTGTAGTTTGAATTTTCAGTTCATGCTAATCATCACTAAAATTCCAGATTGAAAAATTTAAGGCAAATTATAATTATTAAACACACGATAGGGCAAATGTCTTATAATGTCGATGTGTGTTTGAAGCAAAGGTTTTTGTAAGTGTGGTAAAATATGCAGCTTTCAGTAAATGATGTCTTACTTCATACTGGTACAGCAACAATGGCATGTAGAACTTTGTGCCCGTCTTTGTGATAAGGAAAGTTATGCTTTCATTTCTGAGTGTTGTTTTATTACAAGCAGTTAGGAAGTTTACTTGTGTGATATGTAACTGCTGTGAAACTGTTTCGGTCAAATGAAGGTTAAGTTGCACCTTGATGGAAGAGGAAAATAATGCAGCATTACCTGCTTAGTGATATTACTCCCCCTTTCCTTACATATCCCCAGAGCTTGGAAGATAAGAGCCTTGCGGCGAAATGTTCAAAAGCTTACAAGTTCACAGTCAGAATTCTTCCTTAGGGAGCTTGTGTTAGAAACTTTCTTTTATGAAAAATCTATAAAAAGTTTACAAAGTTAGATCTAAACCAATGTCTTAGGGTACTTTAAATGTAACCTGAAAAAAGCACAATCATTTCTGCAATGACAAAAATAACTGTTATTGATCATGAACAATACCAGGAGGTTGGAGGAAGGAGAGGGTATATTACCCTGGCAAATCCAAATCTGTGCAATTTGCCTTCCCTAAATATAATTCTAATACTAATCAACATATGACGTTGCTATCATATAAATTACAATAGAATAAGGTCCTTATTTCATCTTATTACTGACAAATCTTCCTTGTATATTAGGAAATATGTGCCTGTGTGAAAGAGCTCTGATAAAAATTTTGGTTTGAATACATCTGCATTTCTCATAGTACATAAACCATTAATGAAAGTTGGTTTAACTAGAATCTCGTAAGCATGTGTAAAAAAGAAAATCAATGGGAATGGGAATTCAGTTTCTTAGTTTCAAAAAAAAGAACAAGATAAAAAAAAGCAACTGAAAGAAAAGAACTGACACCTATCCTAAGCACCATACATATGTCCTAAGAACACCATAGAATTGTTACAAGAAATGATCTTTCATTCATCATTTTCAGAGACAGATAAAGAACAAGCACTGCGTTTATTGCACCATCTTCTTTCTATGAAGGGGGCAGGGGGTGGATGAGTGAGCAGCAGCCAGCTCTCATCCATAGGAGTGGTCCTTTCTGATTGCATGTCTCTTTGGTACTACTTTGTGGTATCCTTTTTTTTCTCAGTTTAAGAATGGCAAGTAATGGCATATGATCAAACCTATGACCAAAGCCTATCTACCTGGCTCCTTTTCCAGTGCAGACTTCTAAGCTTCCTATTTGGACACCTGCTGCTTCTGTACCAATATCCTGTATCCTGTAAGTTAATTAAGCGGTGCACAGAAGATTCCGGTGGCCCTGGGATAGTATGAAATCTTTCTACAGCTTTTGAGCCTCCAGAGCACAGTCTACCCTGTCCTACAGCATACATTCAAGAAGTAACACTAGAGGGGTGGTGTTGTATATTCCCACCTGGTTACTGCTCACTGTTTTATTCTCAAAGGGGTCAAAAATAGTGCAGACATTCTTGATGAGCAGCCACAATTGGGTTGCAAACTCCCCAAGAAGTCTCACAGACCCACAGAGTTACTGGGTGACTGCAGGTAGGAGCGATGAAGGTGTGTGCAACACTAGTACCTGTAAGTATAAAAATAAATACATTTTATGTACAGTTCTCAAAAATGCAGTTGTTATTAAATATAATTATATATATCTGTCTGTTTCAATTTACTGTAGTCTAACATCCAAAAATGGTTAAACTGAATGCCTTTCCCTTATTTAATTACAGTTATTGAGATATCAGACATCAGTGGGAGCTAACAATAAGACTGATGCAGGTCCGCAGCTAAAAAGGCATTAATCAGGGTTCATACAAAGGTTTTATTTTCATGCATCTGCTTCAGAAATTGTGCCATCTGTAAAACATGCTGTTTTCTTGGATCTACCATTTTAAATTCCATGTGGCTTTGGTTAGACGATTTGTATGATGGTAAAACATCATTATGGTCATTCAGAAGCTCTTCTGCTTTAAATCATGCACTGTGGGTATGTTTTGCAGTGCAGAAAAAAACACTTTTCATTTTTCAGTATTTACTGTAAAACTGTGTCAGTTGTGGGAAAAGGAAAGTTATTTTTGCATCCTTGTGTGCAATTCCTATACAGCAAAAAAGGGATACCCAGGGGAAGCAGAATGCAAAATCATTAAATACAATTACAAATAGATGTTTGCTCTTTTACCTGAGAAAAATATGGTTCAGCCCTAGCTAACCATTAAATGATGTTAAAAATATAAGCAGCACTAGGATCACAATGTACACTTATTTACTATGATAAAGGAAAAGAAAAGCAAAATACATAAAATGTGAAATTCATTACATAAATGTTTAAAATAGTTTTACAAAGTGAGGGTACTTTTTCCATTGCACAGGTTAACCACTAGAAGCACTTTTACCCTAAACTTTAAGAATAGTATTTTCTTTCTGTCTTGATTCATCTTTGTAGTCAGAAAGCTATTACTGTGCTTTTATTCTGAGCACCCTTCCTGTAGCTTTAAGCTTTGCTCACTTTTATTTCCCATCCAATAGGAGTGTCCTTAGAGTAGGGATGTCAAACTCAAATACACAGAGGGCCGAAATTTAAAACTTAGACCAAGTCGGGCCAAACTTGAAATTTATTGAAAAAATTGAGGAAGTTTACTACTTCATCCATAACTAATAAAAACAAACCCATTTACACACACTTTAGGGTTAGAAAGACTTATTTCTATCTATCTATGTAGGCTGTTGTTCATGTTGTTCATCCTCTCACATCACAAGTTTGTCTAACACTTAATTTTACACTATGCAGTCTCTAATGGATTGAAACAAACACAATGCCCCTGGTAGTCGGGCACAATGTGATCATTACTTAGGCTTTGTGTCACATGATAAGTGTACAGGAATAATGTCTATGTATTGCATGCATTTAAAATTATGATGTGAGGTGGTAACGCGGGCAGGCGGGCCAGATGTAGTTCATTTTCGGAACTCTTTGGGGGGCAAAAAAAAAGGACCTTTAGGGCCTTGAGAGATTTGGTTCGTGGGCCAGAGTTTAACACCCCTGCCTTAGAGGAACATTTGCAGGCCACCAAGGGCTTAGCCCTGACATCTGAGAAGTCCATGTAGCAAAGTTCCACAGGAAGGTTTTCTGGATAACAATGGTAACAGTACACACCTTGTTGTATTTGCTCTTGAGTGGTACTTTTACTTTTAAATAGAAGGACATTAACTTTAAGCAAGCCATTAATGAGCTTGAAATGAAGCTTTTACTGACCTCCTAGCTATAGGCAGAGTGGAATAATGTGTCCACAGCTAAATTACTTAAATTATTTTCTCATCTGGCTCATCTGACCCGCTACCCTTGCACTGTTGCAATTATTTAGCATACATTCTTTTATCCTTTCATATTATCCAATTTCTTATCTAAACACAAAATATGTGGTGTATCAACCTGTCTGGATAAATTGCTCCATAGTGCCTGCAGCCTTAAGCTCAGTTATTGCTTGTTTGAAATGTAGGTTAGGTCCCAGCCACAATTACTGTACACTTGAACGATGACAGATTTTGGTTCTGACCAGAGAACCTGGGTCTGACAGTCTTATAAATATATTTTGGTAAAATGTTCAAGTATGCTTAAAATAATTGAGAATTATATGATATGTTGCATTGGTGTATGGTACTTTCAAAGTCAATTACCTGATCTAACCAAAATGTTTTATCATTTCCATCTATCAGTTTGTATTACCCTATGAAGAGTTGCTAAGTAAATTATTGAGATTTGGGAAGGAAAAAATGAAATATAATTGGTGAATTTGTTATATACGTTCTGGGAACAGCTTGACCAATAGTGTATGTGAAGTCTTCATAATTGTATGGTAAAGGAGCACCAGAGAGTGTAAACAGACCTCACATTTTATTGGAAGGTCCCTTTGATATTCTTTATTAAGTGAATATTAAATTTACATTACCTTTACTTTTCACATAGAGCCATTTTCACTGCAAGTAGAATTCCTTCATGCATATTTTGTAGCATATATGTGCTATTGCGATGTGTCATGCTTCAAAATAATAATTTCTGCAACAGTGCCATACTACTCTGCCATAGCAATATGAATTTATTTATAAAAAGGAAAGAAAAGCATTGAATACTTTTTTATACAGTATTATCAGCATAGGCCAGGATGCTCACATACAGAGCACAGATAGCAAGTCCCTCCACAGGATTATAAAAGGAACATTTGTTGTGCTGTATTTCAGAGAACTCAATCTTTGCACCCCGTGAGGGCAGGCATCAGTAGAAATACTCTTTCCCACCAAGTCAGGCAGTGAGTTACATACAAGCTCTCAGCTTGCTTTTTGGCAGCATGAAATATGAAGGTTTTCCAATGTGCATTTGCCATTTCCTCTGACTCTGTTCTTTAATCATTGGTCTGATCACTATGAAATGACTTCTCAAGATGCTTCTCTGAGATTTCCACCCTTAATTTAGACCTTACTAATTTTAAATAATGTATAATATTTATTGTATTTACTGTATGTAAGTCTCATTTGTCCAGCATTTAGCACTGATAAAATACACTGTGTATAATAAAGTTTATATATTTTCTATGTGAATTTTTTACTTATATTTTTATCTTTTTTTGAATAAAAAAGCTGAATAAAGATAGCAGTGCAACATAGTAATATCCAATACATCATACAGAGAGTGTCTTCACCCCAGATACATAAACTGAATAAAGCAATATGTCTAAAAAATATATTTATTACACATAATAAATTGTAAAGAACAGAACTACACAAGCTATAATACAAACAAATTAGGAATTACAAAGAGAACAGACAATGCCCTGAAATGCCCCTTGAAATGGTAAACCGTAATATGAACGCCAAACTGTAGTCTAAAAAGGCGCAAATAAGTCACACACATTCATGTTAATAACATGCATGCTTTCTGAGGTGTATCCAGAGATGTGATGAGTTTCACACATAAAATCCACTTCATCAAACAAATATATAATTGAAAAAAATGTTAACATCATATCATGTCCAGTTCCGAAACGTTACATTCAGCATAACAAAAAAATTATTCTATTGGACAGGCTGGACCCATTTTTCCTGCATTATAGGAGATTATCATTATTATTATTAATATTTAATAATGCATTTGCAAATTATGTTTAGAAGTAAATATTTTACAGTAAAATTTAAACTTAATAGAAATAAATAAAGAGATAAAGTCACCAGTTTTTGCAAACAGTGTAAAAATGATACATTTTTGTATATGACAGTCTGTAGATCACTGCTGTTAGTATGGGTGAAGTCAGGGCTGGGGAATGGTTGCATCTACTGTCATATGAAGCCCCAAAATTCCTTGTAACCTAATTCAGTAAATATGTTTTATTTCAAGCACAGCAGCCACTATAAAGTACACAAAATAAGGAGCACTATATGAGGTCACAAGTATGATATGTAATACATGCAAGAGGTTGTAATAATCGAAATTCCCTTTTGTTGGTATTATTGTGATTTTTGGTGAAATAAAGCCCTTCCCATCTAAACCCTCATTCTGTTTCCTTATTAGAAACTGCAAAATGGTATAAACCTACTTTACTGAGTGATAGATGTATAAAAGTCACAGTCGGTCTATAAATGTAATAGGGTATTACCTTACATCTAATTTGATAAGAATTTAAGATATTGCAGGAGCAAGTATCTTCTTTAAAACGAGTAAGTTAAGAACTGCTGAATGAGGATTGATTAATCTGCTCAGGTTTGGTTTGAAGGGGGTTTCCTAAAGCCATCTCAACATTCATGAAACCAAAGCTTAGAAGTGAACCCCACTAAAGTCTGGGCAGTGGGAAGGGTGAATCTTTAGAGGTGTGACAACCTCTGTCCCTGTCACCTACAATCACCTGCCTGTAAATCACCCATTCCCTCCAAAATGAAATCAGCTTCTGCATTGATGCAAACTGATCAATCATATTCAAGCGGAACTTACAAGAAAAAGAAAAGGCTAGTCTATTCTGTTAAAAACCTCAAACCCCAACATGTAAAATCTCCTAAAATAAACAGTTTCCAGTAGTTCCAGGGGCCATGGTTGATGTTACTGCTGCCTTCTAGGACAGCTGGGTGCTTGAAAACCTGATAGAAAATGCACTTAAAATAAGCTGGAGTCCATTTATATTGAGCCATCCAGGAGTCAGAAGTGAGGCACAGTGACATGAAATGTCACAGGCTGGGGCTGTGGTATATATTTTTCCCTTTATTTTTAGTAAAAGCTGTATTTTTAAACACTTTTGAAGGCAATTTAAGTTTAGAGGATTGAAGGATTTCAATATAGCATACCTTGCACTTGAATGAGAATAGTAAATCCTTCTTTATTTAAATATGTTAAAATGAAACAAGAAATTCTATCATGAAAATAGTAACACCAAATAACATCTTTTATAGGCTTCAAAATCAATGAATAGAAATTATTGTAATGCAGAGGTCCTGACAATATGTCTTCTATATTTTTATTGTAACATCATTAAATTATTATCTTGTCCTAATTATCGTGCTGTCCCTGCTGGTGTAATGAGATCCATTTCTGCAATCTTACAACACACAAGAGGGCACTCTTTGAATCTGGAGAAAAAGAAGAAGTTTAAGCTCCGGATAAGGAAAGGATTCTTCTCAATAAGGTCTGTGAAAATGTGAAAAAGGCTCCCCCAGGAAGTTTTAGCAAGTGCTAAAGATTGCTTTAAGAACAAGGATGCTTTTTTAGAAGCACACATAACAACTGGGTATTAAAGTTTTAAAGTTAAGACTACAGAGACTGGTAATCCAGGGAACATCTGATTGCCCCACAGGATTAGGAAGGAATTTTTATCCCCCATTGGACCAAATTAAAATATGCTTTATGGGGTTTTTTTTCCTTCCTCTGAATTAACTATGTATATGGGGTTTTATCTGGGATAGGCTGGTTTTTATTATGTTTAGTGGTTGAACTTGATGGACTTATGTCTTTTTTCAATCTAACTATGTAACAAAATTTCTTTTTTAAGCCTCCAATTCTTTACAGCACATAATGCTGCAACTCCAAATATACCACTAGGAAATGGTTTCTAAAAAATTTAAAATGCATATATCTCTTGTTATTACAAGCTTGACCCAAAGATTTTAATTTTTTTTTTAACTTAAGCCAAAGAAATCTTTTCAAAAGGAAATATAGCAGATTAACTTGCTTTAACAGCATAAAACATATGTCTTCAACAAATGAAAAACTATACTCAACAAGATAAAGTCTTCAAGTTGTTGAAAACAGCTGTTCTAGTCACATTTTAGAGAATTTTAGAACATTAGGGATCAAACTCAGCACACAGGGTGGAATTCTGTATAAAATACACAGAGTTGTAATAGCCAAATGCATATGCCAAGAACTAATAACGCACATATTTTAAATCACTAAGGCATAGATACATGCCTTTAGAAGGCTGAAGCTGTGTTGTTCATATGACAGATGGCTTTCAACATATTGCAGCAATAAAGGATCCACTTATGACACACAAATTACATACTCTTTGTTGTAGTAAAGTGGACATAGACTTATTTTCCTTGACAGCATAGTATTACTTAATAATGGCTAATTGTTGTTTGGACTACTGGGGAATAGATGCCTTTTCTGACATCATTCAAAAACCATTGTGAGAATCTGCAAGGTATGTTTTAGTTGATATGAAATACTTGATTGGTTATCACAAATAATGGGCCACAATTGCTCAGTACAAAGATCATGCTGTTTTCCAAGAGTGGAAATTTCAGCACAATATATCATTCCTATATCACAATCTGTCCAAAGCTACTACAAAGGCAACAAAACACACCTAAAGAAAACTAAAGAGGTGGCAAATATTTCTAGAGAGCCATACTTGAATGGAGAAATATGCTGACAAAAAACTTATAGCGGTCTAGTATCAATACTGCTTCACAACACAAAAACTCTTGTCTTCAAGTATAAAAAGATATGTGTTGTTTTACCTTACCAAAAAAAGTAAAAGCAAAATATCATGAGGAGCCAAAGAGTTCACCAGGGTGCATTGATCAAAAAGCATGTGCCTTTCGCAGTAGAAAAAGAAATAGGATAGAAAAGGCTGGTGCATACTCATACTGATTGGTGGCCATGGGCATTTGTACAGGAGACAAAGTTTGCAAAAATGTTTTGTTCAGAATTTTACAAACAGCACAAAGGATATTTAAACAGAAGTTTTTTTTAATATTTTTTTTTAAATGCAACACTCTTTAAAAAAAAAAAGAAGCACCTCTTCTTTTTGTCTTGATTACTACAGTGATCAAGACAGAATGGGTGCACAGAGCCTCATAGGATACCTACGTCATGAATACTGGGAGGCTCCTGGCAAGATAGGCATGCACAGAAGGGGCATGTTCCTACACTGAGGGGAAAGAGATGCCAATCTCACACATGTACAGTGAGATCGTTTTTTCTTTTCCCCTTACAGCAGGCTACTTCACCAAATCTCGCACCTGCACAGTGCAACATCAGGTGATATAGCCAGAAGAAGGAAGAAAAAGGTACAAAGAAGAATTCCAGGTCCAGTGCGATCGAGGAATCTGCAATATTAAAGATAAGTTTAATTTTTTTTTTATATTTTGGGTAAGTTCCACTTTAAACAAATGTTAAATTGACCTATGAACATCTTACACAACATGTTACAAAGACCAAAGAAGCAAAAACAGTGATTCAACAGCTATAGTGATTCAACCATCCTACACTGGTACTCAAGTCATATAAACACTTACAAGACATATAGAGGAATCCTTCCCTTTTTCAGAATGCTTTAAATTATACTTAAGGAAAAGTGTGCTGACCAAATTTTACAGGTTGGTATTCTTTTTTGTTTGAAAAATGCTGGTTATCATGCTGATCAATAGGGCCTGATTTATTTAGCTCTCCAAGGTTGGAGAAGATACACTTTTATCAGTGAACCTGGGTGATCAAAAAACCTGCATTACATCCTATTCTTCTGAATTCCTTTTACAGCCAGCAAGAGAATACCTATCTTTTAAGATCACCAATAGACATAATATATCACAGTTTTATTGCTGTTTTATATCATGCTGTCATGTAGGAAGCTCTAAGTTACATGGCCTGTATGTAACAATATAAAAGAGTTATTCACACAAACTATGTCCATGATCTTTTCTTACACTGTTTTAACCGGATCCACATCTCCAGGGATCCTGCTAAGCTTGTAGTGACTTGCATTTATTGATACAGTATACTACATTTGTAAGGAAAATACATAACAGAACAAAAATACGGAACAACAAGGTGCAGAAAAATAAATTGGTATACAACTACAACCTATTTTATAGCCACAGTGCCTCTTTTTGAAATAGTGCCCAGCATAAGAGACTGTAACAGGTCCCTGGCTTGCCAGTGGCAGGTTCAGCACTAAACCCAGTAGATCAGATCATTTTATCAGCTATTTTCTTATCACAATATTCTACAACTGATAAATACTTTTGATAAATTTTTTAAAAATTTGGTTAAATTTTGTTACCCAATCTCAGACTAAAATGGACCTGATCAAAGACCCAAAAAGTTATTTTTCAGTAAACTTTACTAAACTAGAGTTTGAAGAGACCTGAACTGAACTTTGAGCATTAGTAACATCACAGATGTCATCATTCTGACTTTATAAGGATTTTTTGTGAGTGTCCCAGTTCTACCCTGTCTCTTCTACAGAACCTATTCAATTCAATAATAGTCTATTGCATGATGTTAACAATATATTAGCCTACTATTCTAAATGTTCTGTTGCTTATGTATTTTTTTTTCTTAGGATGGAAGTCCCTAACTTACCTATATTCAACTCTGCTACCATATTAAAGCCCTATCTGGTATACAACCCTCTACCAAGATGCATTGGGCCTAGTTTATTAAAGCTCTCCAAGACTGGAGAATATATACTTTCATGGGAGAATCTGGGTGATCTGAAAAACATAGAATGAATTTCTTAAAAATCATTTACTATTAGCTGGCAAATGTTTTCAACCTTGCACCAAATTCATTCAAAATTTGCTGGATCGCCCAGATTCTCCTACAATAGTCTATCTTCTCCAGTCTTGGAGATCTTTAATAAATCAGTCTCATTGGGAGAGAAAAAACTTTTCTCTGATACAAAGTAATACTATACATTTATTCAAAGCCTGTTGACAGTGTCATTTATCTGTGAATAACTACTGATATACTTGGTCTGTTTCCTTGCACTGACATTGCTGCTATTCCAAACTACTACAAGATCTTATCAATCAACAACTAATATAAAGTATCAGTGTCAGGCAAGACATAAACACTTAAAGAAGGACCACGCATGTTTTTGAATGATGATTATAGGTCCCCCACCATAAATGTTTGATGAAAATTACAAAAATACTGCTTCCTAATATTGCCCCTGTTCTATGGATTGCAATAAAATACGACCATTATTGCAAACCGGACTCTATGCTGGCCAAGAGACTGCGCTCTGAAATATTTTAAACCCTATAGATTGCATATACCCAATTTCAACACGTTTAGCAATCCCGTCAAGATTCTAAATGAATTTCATGCGCATCTACGTAAATTATATGAGGCACATGATACCCATACTTCTGAAGAGATACACACTAAACTGCAGAATGTTAACTCCCCACGCATAACTCGAGTCCCTGCACTCTCTCTTAGAAACACCCATAACACATGCAGGGGTCCAACAGGCTATAAAAATGCTACGCCCACACAAGAGACCAGGTCTGATGGTTTTACTTCCTTGTATTCTAAAATTTTTTCTGAACTGCTTGCTCCTCCACTTGTAAAATTTTTTAATCAACTACTAACAGGGGAGTCTTTCGGATCTGACACTCACAAACATTTGTATGCTACTCAAGCCCAATCTGGACCATAGCACCTGGTCAAATTATAGACCCATTTCACTTTTAAATTTGGATGTGAAATTATTGGCGAAAATATTGGCTGCCCGCCTCAACTTTGAAATTGGCAGTTTAATCGGTGGGGAGCAGGTTGGGTTTATACCTCAAGAGCATCCCGGGGACAATGTCGGCAGATTGCTTCACCTGATACAGTTTGCTAAAGATAGGCGAATACCGGCAATGTTGCTGTCCCTAGACATTCAAAAGGCATTTGATACGGTGTCCTGGTCATACCTTTTCACCCTTCTTGATAGGTGGGGCTTTGGCCCCAATTTTTTATGCTGGATTAAACCATTATACATAGATCCTAGAGCCCAGGTTATACTGGCTTTAGTTCAGCATATTCCCTGATAGCCAGGGGCATGCGTCAGGGGTGCCCAATATCCCCATTGCTCTTTGCTTTGGCCATAGACCCTTTGGCGTTAATGATCAACTCGAACCTGGATGCTACGGGATTGGAAGTTGGTGGCTATCACCATGAGTTAAGTCTTTTTGCTGATGATGTGGTTCTTATTCTCACAAACCCTGTAATATCTCTCCCTAATCTCACTCAAATACTCCTTTTTCTGCACTCCCTGGCCTGTCTGTCAACAATTCCAAGTCTAGGGCACTAAATGTGTCACTCACCCAGGAAATGCAAACCTGCTTGCAGGCCAGCTTTCCATACAAATGGGAACCATTTAAACTCCCCTATAAAGGAATATAACAAAGTATGCTTCCAATTATGCTTCCATTTTGGGATCAATTAGGGCAACCCTGGAGTCTTGTAAGAGTTATCATTTTTCTTGGTTTGGTAGGATTGCAGCCCTGAAGATGATGGCTCCTCCAAGGCTTCTGTACCTGTCCTGGGTTCTCCCCGTAGCGTTACCATCACATATATTATGCTCCTTGCAGAGTTTGTTTCCAGATTTTGTGTGGCAGGGATCCAGACCTAGGGTAGCAAACCCCCTCTAGCTGCATTTCATGCTAAGATAGGTAGACCTTTATGGGTGGACTTAGAAGCCCACTTAATATCTCCAATCACGTTGGAAACCCTACTCTGGTTTCACCCACAGCTAAGAAAGAAGGTTTATAGCCCTATTACGCAACACTCTATGAAAATATGGGATGATGTTAAATAATCTGGTGCTCTGATGTCCCCGCATACCCCACTGGCTACCATAGTGGGCAATCCTGTTTTTTTACCAGGTTTTGAAACACAAAAGACAGGAAAAAAGATTTTATTGTAGCCTCAGGGGTCAGGTCCTTTTCGACCTTCAGATCCAAACATGATATCCCCGCCTCCTGTGTATTCCCCTATTTGCGGGTGCGTCATTATGTTCAGTCCTTACTTAAGCGCACCCACAATCCCTTGTTGCACACTTATTTTGAGGGGAATGTGATAGAGACCCTTTGGGCAAGGGAATTATTTCTCCAATCTATAATTCCCTGCTAACATCAGAAGTGTCCAGTAAACCAGGGTATGTAGCCAGGTGGGAAGAGGATATTAGTACACTATTATATGATACGCAGTGGGCACAGATTTGGGACACGGTGGCACATGGCATAGTCCATGCAGGCTATCATGAGGCTAATTATAAATTGCTTATGAGATGGTTTTTGGTCCCAGTTCTTAAGACAATGCGGTGAAGTGGTGACGCCTTATCATGTATGGTGGACCTGCCCAAAAATCAAACGTTTCTGGATAGGAGTTTATCAACTAGTGTACACACTATTGGGACGCTCTATGTGCAAAGACCCATATGAGGTATTACTACTCTTGAAGCCTTCTCATTGTATTAAGCACCAATTTAAGCTTCTGAATTTTGTTTTTACCTCGGCCAAACAAACACTTGCAAAGGCCTGGTCTTCAAGTAAATCCATGGTGAACCAAGTAAAACACAAGCTGAACTGGTATTTTCTCAATGAATTATTGGCTGCTAATTTGAATGATACCATGGATATCTTCCAATTGGTTTGCCCGCCCTGGATAGACAATTATCTGCCTGCTGATTTCGATAAGAATCTACTCTCGCTTTGGGAGATTCTTATGCTGTGTTCGCCCCTATGGATATTTAACTATGTTTGTTTGTGTCTTTGTTTCTCTTTGAAAAAATTGTAAACTTTCTATTCCTAATAAAAATTATTGAAAACAAAATACAAACATTATTGCAAAATAAATTGCCAATATAAAGCTTAGCTTATCTCAAAAAGAATGTATGTATCATCTTCCAAATGACAAAGTAATCGATAATAAACTGAACGATAACAGAATTGTACAGAATTGTTCTGGTCTGTAAGGGTAACAGAATAAATACATTTCTATAAAGGTACAAGATTTGAAGTGGTTAAGAAATGATAATCGTTGCAGTATTTTGAATTGACTTTTACATTGATTTTATCATCAGAGCCATTAAGAAATTGCTGGCAGTGATATAAAGTACATAAAGAACAGGTATATAAAGTGTGTTATTTACCATTGTGAAGAGATATAAGCTTTTTTAAGGTGTGATATCAAAAGAATAATAGCTGGACAATAGAACACATCTTATTGAATTGAATGTGGAATATTTTCTGCTGATGTTATCTAATTTAAACTGACTTATACCAGCAACTATTTATGATAACTGTGAAGTGATTGAGAAACCCTGGTCCATGGACGGGGAGTGGATGATTATTTTTAAAAATAATATTTAGGTTAGCATGGAAATTATATGACATTGGCTAAATATGTAAAATAAATTTGGTTGGTTGTGTAAAAAAAATGGAAGTCACACATTGTCATATTTTTTCTCGAGCAAAAAAACCCAATGGTAGTTTTTTCTTGATGCTTCAATGACACATGTGATTCATTGGTTTCATTTAGGTATCCAGGGAAAACCATTAACATTTGACTTCCAACACTGCATTCTTACAAGTCAGCCCAAGGTTATATTATGGTGATCTTTTGATAGGTAATCCATCCATAAAAAGATTATGATAAAAATATAAACTATGCATGTCATACAATCTCTACATGAGCAGCCCGAGGCTTATCTCTGCACATATAATGGGGAGTTGGATAACAATATCCAACATTGCCAACATAATTTTTTGCAGCAAAAGTAGGATAATGTAGTATTTTATTGAAACACATAATAAGTAACAAGATTCACTTGCTAAGGGAGGACAATATGTGGTAATTAAACTGTAATTCTATAAAGGTATCTTCATATCTCTAACAGAACAGGTACAGATTAAAGTACACCTGTGGCTAGACTCTCTCTGGGTCCTCTTAATGTAAACTGATTTCTTACTAAAGATTACAATAAACACTCTACAGTCCTGTTACTGTCAGTTTCTAACACTTAGAAACATCTGTTGTGTGTTTACATTAGGGAAGAGGCATCCTGCCAAGATCTGTTCTTACAGACAAATGGTTTAGATTTTCAAATGCTTCCAGATCCAGTGATATTGACAGATGGAAATCTTGTATTTTCTGTATGGAGGACAAGTCTGCCCCTGCCTTTTCTACCCAATCATTTTAGGTATGGCTACCGCACACATTAATGGACTAGTAAAAAATTGGGGCTTAAGCAGGAAAAGGATGACGTCTGAATAAATATCAGGAATTGTACACTACAGCTACCTTTCTATTAATATTATATGCATTGATGGTACAGTTTTTTTCGATTTTTTTGCTCTTTTTAAATATCATAGAATTTTGAGCATAATACATTCTTGTAATCATTGGCAAAAATATAAAGTAAAAAAAACAGCAACACACCTGCCTCTAATATATTTCCTAGGTTTTGAAGATGTGCTTTCCTTATTTTTAGTGTCAAATATCCTTAATTATCAGAACTAGCTAAATATGTGATGACAGTTCACACATGAATTTCATTAAAATGTATTGTGCGGTGTTGGAAATACTGGCATTGCCACTATTAGATATAGTGCCACAGAGAGCTACATTCTTTATCGTCTGTACCTCTTCCATTATGTTGTCATTCTTGGGATTTGTCTTTTTTTCTGCAGCCTCCAGGCTGCACTAAGAGTTTATAGCACTGTGTTGTTATCCCTCAATTTTTATTTCCCCTTCTTGGAATTTCAGAAACAAAAAGATGATTGAGTGTTTGATGAAAGGATTGTAGCCTGACAATAACATTGAATGTTTATGCCGTAAAACTTGCCGGTGGCAGCTTGAACTAGTGCATGGGATTTTGAAAAATGTTGACAAGAAATTTAGGCTCAGAGGTTGTACAAGGTTGGCCATCACTGCATTATTTTTTTCCAAATTACATTTATATTCTTCTCTACAAAACTTTTATGATGCAAGTACTTACTATGAGCCTGATTTAATAAAGCTCCCCATACCTGAAGAGGATACACTTTCATCAGTGAAGCTGGGTGATCCAGGAAACCTGGATTTAATCCATGATTTAAAATATTTGCTAGCAAATGACTTTGAAGAAATCCATTCCAGGTTTGCTGGATCACCCAGTTTTAGAGATGAACGTGTATTCCCTTGGAGAGCTTTAATAAATCAGCCTCTATGAGTCTTATGTTTTTGTCTCACCAAATCCTTCAGGTTTGGTTCTATATATATATGTATATT
>NC_092859.1:91857094-91874241 GCF_032062135.1 Pyxicephalus adspersus
ATTCAAAGTATACATAGTAGGTTGTTGAGGATGCAATGTTCATCTATTACTAGTTTCTATTAGAAATTATTATTAGTTAATATACTTGCATTAGGCTAGAACTATACCAGTGTATTTTGGCTGCACTCGTCTTTAACATGCATTAATAAAATAGTTTTGTTTAGATTCATTTCAGTTATATTAAAATCATTTCTTTTCATTGTTAATATAAATATGATGAAAATATAAATATACACAAACAATGAATGGAAAAACAATGGACATTACTTTAATAATCAATGTGAAAAGGCTCTCATTACTTCCAAAGACCAGGAAATGAGAATGAACTTAAGAGAATCTATGAATTCCATCTGTCAAGGTAAAAGCCATCTACTGGTTATTTATTATGATTGCTCCGTTTGCTCCCGGATTATACCCACCGCATTAGCACTAGCAGTTGGTTTTGTCATATCTCTAATAGTGGACATAATTTTTGCTCATCTAAACATTAAGTGCTTTGCTTATGATATATTTATCTTTTGACCTTATGTGTTTGTGATTACTTAACTACAATGTCAAACATTCTTTCAGATAATTGCGTACAGTATACTTATCTATGATGAGCCTTAACATCAGCTCTGACAAATAAATGACTTGATAAATCATGTTTTCTAAAAGATAATGCACATTTCTTGATGGAAATTTTACCTGGTAATGGACTGGTTGTAAATTGTAACATACATCACACAGATCAAGGAAGATTTGTGTGAGATTCAATCACTAGCATACATGTAGAGCATATACAAACTGCCTATTTGAAAATCATTAGAAGAACATTATAAATCTTATATTAAGTATGAACTTACTGTCCTTCTTACGAGAACCTCATTTTTTTATGTAAGTGTACATGATGAAGTTATTCATTTTGGTACAGGTGGTGGTTGGATACTTCTGATTCGAGTTGATTCTGACTTGAATCAGACTTTTTCTGACTTTAAACCATAACAAGTATATATAGTATCTAAATAAATTATAAGACAGAGGACAGGAGAGAGGTAAGGAATCAGGACCAGTGTGCTGTGGGTGGCGTATGCCGGCCAGTGGAACGTGGATGCAGGAGATACAGGACATGATCTTTCCAAACAAGTATGGACTAGGTTTATCTGACCCATTGAATATTTGTGATAATTACTATTAGGGTTCATGGAATGGAAGGAAGGGAAATTATGTATATAAGTTGAACTAATGTGACACTCAATAGAAACTGAGAATAAGAGAATAAGTCTGTAGTATGGGCACAATGTATATATACCCAAACAGATGTACTAAGAATAACATAAATATTCTACTTTTATCCTAAAGTAATTAAGGCCATTAACTGGTGGATACATGTGAGTACAAAATTGAGTTTTGTTTTGGTGTTTCTTTTGCATATATGTATGGCCATGTTTGAGGAAGGTTGTACCACATGGTTGGGATGAGAAAACTGAATAGGCACTTGTCATAAGTGAGCTAAATATTACCTATAGAGTTTAATACTGAGATAATTAAATATGGTGGGAAGGACACTAATCATGGTGGAAAGGACACAAGAAAAGATGAATAAAAAGAATAGAAGTTAGATTAATTGTTTGAATTGTGTTGATATTTTTATATATGAAAGCGCCTTCCTCTCCCTGTGCTGTGGTCTTGGGTTGCATGTTATACCACTCTAAGAAAGGACCGCCCTTTTGGTCTAGGTATTCAAACCGGGGAGCCACTAAAAGAAAAAGATGTGAGTAATTGAGAATATATATATATTCAATTTAACATGCAAGTAGATTGTAATTATGTAAAACTGAAAATTACTTTGTGATTGTAGGCTGTTTTATTTCTGAGGAACCGGACTTCGCTCCATGAAACGCGTTGAATGACTAATGCCTACTAGCATAAAACAGACCAATAATGGGAATGTAACGGTCATTTTGATGGTTTTAAGTAAGTTTAATTAGGTTTTGAATAAATTAATGTTTTATAATATGTCTATGAATTGTGTATTTGAAGGTTGATTTATTCCTTTAAAGTCCCGAGGTTACTTATCAGCACTTGTATTCAAAGTATATATAGTAGGTCGTTGAAGTTGCCATTGTCCAGCGAAAGGATTGGCTCAGCCCAACTGTACCTATCATTGACGAGTTCGGTCTTCGAAATGTTATTGTCACTAATTGTTCGCTTATAAATAAGTAAAACTCACTATGGTTTGCCTAAGAAGCCCCTTTCTGTCTACTTTTTCTTCATCTATGTTTTTTTAACAGTTTAAAATAAATCCAGATGTTGTAACAATCATGGATGTACTTTCAAAGCAAGAGGCGTCACTATAGCTCCAATAAAAATGCTTTTGTGGTTTTGTTCATAATATAATGTCTTCATTTAAGCTAAACTTTAAATCTGAAATTGTATATAAAACACCCTCAAATTATTTATCTTTTAATACAAAAAAAAAATGTAGTTTTAATTGGAATTATTGACAGTGGTTCAGTCTGGGATGCAGAGCCAACCTTCTCTGACTTGCTTTATGTAGCAACCCATGGCGAGGGCCCCATAAGCTCATTTCCAAAAGACACCAAACACCATCATAGGTCCAACGGGCATTAAACCAGGACAGTGATTGGTTGGTACCTTTTAAAGGTCAGGTTTCTCCCCTGTCACAAAAGGTAGCCAACCATCACTCCCTAGGTATAAAAGATTTTAGGATTGTCTAGAACTACACACCAAAATTAACCACTTATATCTGACTTTACTAAAAGGGTGCTTTCATGTCACAATCAGGTTTAAGAGCCCCGGTTCACCCATGATAGTTTTATTACATCAATGTATAAAAAGATATCATGATCAGTCAAGCATTATTTTAGAATACTGAAGTTTGTACACTTATCTGAAGCTAACAATTAAGGCTATGTACACGTGTGCAATAATTGTCATTACAAAACGAATGATTGACTACTGATCAACTATTATGCACTATTATATTGAACAATCATATAGTGCACGATTTTGTACATCCTGTAACGATACGATCGTTCAAATAAAATCCACCAATAATGTACACACACTAGATACAATCATTTGAACAATGCAGGTAGTGAGATGTGCTAGAGAAAGTGTACTGCGGAACCATCCACGATCACTGAACGACTGTACACACAATAAATTGTAAATGATCATCGCCCAATCAGATCCGTCAGGACGGTCGTTTCCAGCGACTTTCCTCATTCTCCGGGGTCCACTTTTTTGTTAAAGATTATCGGCCGATCGGTTGTCAATCATTCGTGACCAATGACAATTATCACAAGTGTGTACGTAGCCTAACTATTGTGTTCTGCCAATTAACTGTTAGGAGGAAGCACATTTCTTGATTGGTAATATATTAGCTCAGCACATGAATGCAAATACTGATAGCAACAACAGACCTACATACCAACAGATTAGAGTACAGAAAATAATTAAAATATAGGAAATATTTGAAGAGACGCATATTAGCTAGATGTACTGCACATGGCAGGGCAAATCAGTATTAATTACAAAATAAAATCATAAAATAATAACCAGTGCTGATAAAAGGTAAGGCGATATAAGTAAAACTAGTATTTGAAAATGTATATTGAACTGGATCTGGGTGACACATTTTATTTTCCTGATGTATATGCAAAAGATTACAGAAATGTATGGATTTTTTTAAAATAAAACTTATTAGGAATACAGAAATAGAAAGAATGATCAAAAGTTGTGTCTCATGCTTTAAGCAGAACCAGAAATGGCATTAATCAGTAAACCATTGTTATCACATAAATGAATGACTGCTTCCTATTTTATCAAGAGTATAATGGGCAATGGGATAACAGTAGCTATTCTAGGCACATGTTATTCTCAGAATATAGAAGCTTTTAGACCCGTATCATTGAATTATTGTTACAAAATACATCTTCACTAATGTTCTATTATTTCACTTGCAAAGTGCCTCTCTTTTACCACGTTCATTCTAGATTAGAATTTTACCATTGTTTCAGCACAGATGACTTATTCTAGCAACATAATTCCCAAATCTGTACTGCAGTAATTTTTCAGGGGACAGGGAAAATTTAAAACATCCATATTCAAAAATACTCAAGGAGCTAATAAAGGAAACTGTAGAGAAGGAAAAATGCAGGCTGCCATTGCTGACCTCTGCTTTCAAAAATGTTAATTGCTTGGCTGTCATGCTGATTTAATGGCTTCAATACTTTGAGTTACTGAGCCAGAACAAGTATGCAAGCTTGGCGTTCTGAGATCACTGACTCAAAAGGGAATAAAGTTCAGCTTGACATCCAAGCAAATAGCATTTTTAGGTAGGAAGGGAGGTATATTTTTCTTAGTACAGGCGTCCTCCAAGATTCTAAAGGGAACATGTCAAAAATGAAATATTTTACATGGAAAAATTAAACTTATATAATAATGGTATGCATTGTTTGGTTGCAAAATAAATGTTCTTGTGTTTGAAACTGCTAATTTGCCAATACAATGTCACGGACTGTCTTCATTGCATGTATGTTCTGTGTGCCTGTATATCTCTTGTTTTTGGTTCGTACATTTCTGATGATTCTTAAAAAAAAGAAGAAATATTAGAGCTACCATTGTTAAAATGTTTTTTGTTTAAACATTCTTTATTTATCGAATATAGGGATTTTAAATAACATATAACAGAGCAAAGTGGGTAATTGTCAATGAAGAAACACAAAGTGATAAGATAAAACATTTAAACATACAAAATCTTACATGGCAAGTGTTAAAAAGCAGAAACACATTAGAAAAATAATTACATATATAAAACCACTGAGGGCCAGGAGGGGAACAACCATCTTAGTGGGATACAGGCTCTAGCAGCAGATTTAAGGTGTTTGACTACAGATGTTTTGTGAAATGTAAGTGGTAAAGATCTATGTTGTAGGAGATAGAATGTCGAGTCATCTAGAACCTCACAATCAGTGAATTTCTGTGCATTCTTTCACTCCCACCCAAAATGGACCAGAAAGTGTCTAGCATGGAACCTTCTTGACATCTTGGGTTAACAGGAACAGAGGTGAAGGTAACAGCGAAACAATCCTATTAGGAAAATACTCTAGCATTATCGCCAGGTTGGCCCTATCAGGGGATGTTACCCGTAAGCTGATGACGGGATCATGAGAAGCCGTGGTAACACTGACATATGCACTGATTAAACCTCTTGCTCCAAAGCAACCCATTGTTTGCTGCTAATATGCATCTGGAAGCACTCTACTATTAGCACTTCTGGAATCCAAGCTGTCAAACCATGGTGTCTCTGGCAGGGGATGAAGACGATCAAGCAAAGTCTAGGCTTGATTGGCTTCAAGAAGGATTGACAGTAGGGGTCTGATAGTGATTAGTGATAGTAAATAATTGTAGGGCCATTATTCATATCTAATTCTACTTGATGGGCTGTAAATGCTTTACAAACACAGTTTGGGGTTCGACATGTTTTGCATTTATTTACACAACCTCATCCAATAGCTAAAAAACTGGAAATATGTATTATTTATTAAAAGCTCAACAAGACTGGAAAAGAAAGACTATCATGGGTAAATCTGCAAATGTGGAATGGATTTCATAAAATGATCATCCTAATTAATATTTTTTATCTTAAAAATTATTTGTTGTTATTTGGATTCATTCCAAGTTTGCTGGATCACTAAGGTTCACCCATGATAATATTTTCCAGTCTAGGAAAGCTTTGATAAATCAGGCTCAATGTGTTTGTGTGTGCTATTGTGATTGTAGCTTTTACTATATAGATTTAATAAACATTAAACACTAATATTGTGTGACATACAAAAATTACAACCATCACTAATTTGTTCTATATGGTAACCATTTTCAGCCAGGGTTGTTAGGGGTTTCTTCAGCTGTGGTTGATTGGCCTCCCGTTTGATAATGCCTGCATAGATCTGGGTCCAACGTCGCTTGAAAGAGCCAGCAATATGGTTGTAGTGTGATTTTTTTTTACACCAAACTGTATAAGAAGAGTATTTAATCAACTGGTATTGCATGCACCCACTCACATAATGGTCACTGTCTGCACATGCTCAGTAATTTGCAGCTAAAGATGTGTTGGTTTTTTTTTTTACAGTCACAGTTATGTAATTTCAGAGAACATGTACATATGACATTCGATTTTCATTACCAATCATGCAGTTGCCAATCCTGCCCTGTGTTTCTGTGGGTTTCAGGTTACACTGGTTTACTTAGACACCCAGGAAAACATGGTGGGTTTGTTGTTTTTTTTCACCAGATATTATTAATACCTGAGATTCTGCTTGAATATTACATTTTGGCTGGTATGTACGTTTGAATGAACCAATTTATTTAATTAAACTCAAAAGGTAAAGTTTGCTATGTTATGTTTAACTTTAGAAATGTTAATTGTGCCTAACCTGCATCCTGAAAATTGTTCATGTTCTCTAGAAGAACATTATGCAGAGTGAGATCTCTGGCACGGCTGCCTCTTACTACTAGTGTCTGAAGATTTAGAGTGATATTTGGTTGATGTTGCTATTGTGCTACTCGCTGTTCTCCTTGCTGGAGGTTCAAATTTGAGGAATCAAAGCCCTGTCTCTACCAAGATGTCTGTGTGTAAGACATGGGGAAACATCAGCTACTAGGAGACTACAGGCTAAACAGATGACAAGTTCTTTGCCTGGACTAACCTAGAATTCAGTTCCTTTTTAAGTGTTACTGAAAAAGTTAACTACAAACTTGAAAAAATCTTCAAAAAATCTGTTTTTTTTCATTCATTTTGTATGTCCGCGAATAGGAAAAAAACATCTGGTACTTTAATTTGATGCAGTGCGAAGTTCTTTGCAGAAGAGTTGGATGATAGGAGGCTCTATAGCTGCTATGTCCTCCTTATCTTGACTTTCATTGTTGTGCTGTCTTCTGCCTGTCCACACACTACAAATCTTATCTGAAAATGCAGACTTTGTAGAGAAAACAGAAAAGTACAAAGATTTCATCCTTTTGAAGTTATGGTCTAAATAAAAAAATGTCAGACTGTCTTAGGACATTCATTTCTACCACAAAGATTTAGAAAATAATAATATTATGGTTTAAAAATACTAAATATTGGTGCAGTGTCACTGGGCTGTGTTGTATTTGATGCATACAAATGATAAAGTCTGTTACAGGTTCGGGCACAAATAGAAATCTACCTTTGCAATGGTTTTAAGGTTTCTGTAATATCTTTGCCTCATCCGTTTGAAAAAGCATCTCATTTACGGTGTTATCCAGCTGCAAGTTGTCTTTTCAAAAGTTCTTGTTACATCATATCAGGTCTGATTGGATATGTTCATGGTGACCAGTGCCCTCTCCAGTGGCGGACATAGCAAACGGTAGGTTTCTGTGTGGAACTGACCTGGAGCCCCTCACCAAACCAACTTATTGCTGCTGTGGCAATGAAGGGTACAGAACTATCTGCAGCACGACATTTTTCCTCTCACCCTTGCCTCTTCCATGTGGTCCCCTTTGGGATTACACTCACATAAATACACTCATCAGTGTGAATTATGTGGGTTGCATCACTGCGATGATCTCAATGTTGCTTCTGCTGCCTTCTATGTAAGGTGCAAAATTTAGCACAACGCCATTATTTTGTATACAATCACTGCCATTTAAATTGGCCTTGAAGATTCTTCTCCTGGAGAATGTTGCTGTATGTCAGATACACAGCTTTATAAATTGACAGTTTATTGTTGCTGTTGTTGTGTCTCCAGTGCCCACATTTATTTTTCTTATTCTTTTTTTGTTGTTACATAGTTACATAGTATGTCATAAGTCCATCAAGCCCTAGAGAAATAAACACATCCAACCCTATGGATCCAGAGGAAGGCAAGAAAAATACCCTGGTACATTTTGCTCCAACAGGGCAATTGTATAGTATTATTTTTATTAGACTTGTTTTTAATTAATATATTATTTTTACTGTACTATTGTCCCAATGACCCTTTAATAGTTGGTTAACTTTATGTTATCTTCATAATTTGGATATTCAATTGAGGCTATATAATATTCTTGTTTTTATTGCTGTTTTCTTTATTAGCATACACTTTACAGAAATATTGCTTGTAGCAGTAATTCATATTTGCTACTAATGCTACATCTTTTCCTGCATGCCATAAACGAAGTACCCTTCCAAAAATGATTTAAAAGAAATTAGATGTATCATTAATATTTAAACCTCCTCAACAGCTTTCTGTATTATACAAAATTGTGAAAAGAAGTAAAATTGCCTGATCCTCCAAGTATAAGTCTGTTTTGCATTGCTTTCATCATCCTCTGACAGTCAGGATAAATTGGGCTTATTTGTAGCCCTGCTGGTGAGACAATAACAATATCGTTTACAGCAAGCAGGAGAAATAAATACATAAAAAGAAGCTGTTGAAATGTCTGATGTACTATGCAAACGTCTGAATGAATATCATGTTAGTAGGTTATATAGTTAGGTGTTGATGTGCAGTCAGTAAATAGAATAAATACAGGGGATGCTAGTAGAAAGCAACATATATAGCTAAAGTGTACTATGAAACTGAATAAAAGTTTTAATAAAAGACATGCAAAAAAAAAAAAAAAATTATTAGGTAATACTGCATTTTTTATGACATGGTTTATTATTTTTCAGTTTATCAGACTGGGAGTACTGTTTGTATTTATACTGTGCATCAAGCTTGGCAGATCCTGCTTAATCAAAAGGTTACTGCATATTATATTTCCATCACAAATGCAAAAAATAAGGGATTTATTCTTTTATTGGGAATACTGGGCAAAGACATGAAAATCATCCTTTTCCCTCTTGCCCAACTGTGCATGTTGAAAAACTGCTTAAAAGCCCAAAATTAGCCATAAAGAGTAAGTTATCCTAAATTTTATGGCATTCACATATTACAATACACTATGAGAGACCGCTCACATGTAGAAAAAAATGTCAGAAACTGTTTGCATGTATTAAACACTGTTAGGGGCTACTCAAATATAACAAAAAGTTATCAGAGAATGCACACACATAGCAAATAACCATCAAGACTGCTCACATGGTAATGCACACTATTTCTCTCCCAGGACAAAGAATCTTTTCTGCAAAAAACTTTATAAAGTCAATACTCTAATCTAAATAGCAAAAACCATAATAATATCAATATTCTGAAATCACACCAAGGACTTTTAGTCCCTAAATTAAACATAGAGCAAATACTCTCCAGCCACGGAATATCTCTCAGAATTTAAGCATGGAAAAGCTCATGCCAAGCCCCACTGCTGCAGTTACTTGAGATCCCCCTCCTCAAAAGAACATTGTGTTACTTACTCCTTTTTTCTTGTTTTTCCTCCTGTTTTATGCTCTTATGTGATGTTGAGACCACCAGAGCCCTTTTATTCTCCAGACACCTCTGTACTCCTTTGACCATGTAGTCATGCAATGCTTTGTTACTGTGACCCTCGTCCTTTGTACATGTAACCCGGTTTTCCCATGATCCTGTTACCTTATTTCCTTATACCTTCCTTACCTTCTTTTCCATAATAACGCATATGGTCTCCTGACCTAACATTTAGTGCAGAACCTGATACATAAACCAATATACATTAGAACTTTTTTAGGGTGCTCTGGTGAAGTCTTGGCTGTGTTGAAGAAGTTTTGTAGCTAGGTCATTGTTCATGTAACTTTTCCAAACAAAGTCTTGGTGGTTTGCTTAGACTGTGTGCCTTGGCATATGTTTAAACCTTTGAGCTATATTACTACTGAGTATATCTGTGAAGTTTCTTCTTCATTTTTCATGTTATTTTTCTTATAGACCCCGTGCATTTTTTTGCATAGTCAACACCAAAAACTATCCATCTGTTTCTGTGTTTCTCTCCTCTTCACGCACTGCAATGTTCATTTCATCCACGTTGATGGTGTAAAAGGACATTTTAGGTTGTTGTATTTCAGTGGAAGGCTGGCTCATGTAAGTGGATATATTTTTGTTTTTGTATTTCTGACAAACATTTTTAAAAACACTTTTGTTGATTCATTAAGACTATATTGTTATAAATCCTTGTGGATCTCATTGTTTTTCCTGAGGAAGCGAACTGATAGTTCAGTGAAAAGCATAAAAAAAGATACCCATTGAGATTTGTTAAGTTATTAATGTGTTATATATCAGCTATTTTAAATATTGTTATGTTTTATTCATAAATGTTATAATACAAATTTGGCATTTTAAATTATACCCAAAAACATTGATTAATTCAAAATAAGTGCCTAAAAAGTCCCATATAGAACAAGAAAAAGTATTGTTGCTGTAATGTTGAACACGCTCATCTGGACAAGCTACAAAATGTCTTTAACATTTAAAGTTTATTGAAGGTGATCAGCTACCAATAGCTATGACCTAAATAAATGAGAACCTTTAAAGACATACTTATACAGTACTATAGCTCAAGGGAACTAAAATGGGCTGAGGCACAGAATCTATGCACACCACCATGACTTTGCGTTGTGGGCTTACAATGGTATGTTAGATTTGTAAGAGTGCTGACACTTTAGGTTTAGGTCAGTAAAGAATCACTGATGCCAGCCAAGTATGGTTTTAGGATAGTAGTAATGGCTGCATCCATATTTTTATCAATACAATTTTCTATTAATATATAATTTTGCAAATCCTGAAATGCGATTTTATAAAATAATTGGTGTGGAATCTTCATTGTTAATTCTAGTGAATGTCTTAAACAAAACAAGTGTTATTACCCTGCAAAGCACTCACTGGGTTCATTAACCACCCTCTGTTTACACTCAAGCTGAGTAAATATTGCAGATAGTTATTAATTGTGGATCAAAATGGTTGTCATCAAATGCTGTTATATAGAGGGTTAGGTCTTGATCATTTTTGCATTACATTAATCATGATTGCAAAGCTATTTTTCACTTTTCAGCTACCAGAAAACAGTGTGAAGATAGAATTTTGTTTTAAATATTTTAAACTTAAATGTAACATATTGAATATTGAATATATAAAGTAAAATATAATATATAATACATATATATAGAATTTTATATATATCTTAGTAGATCAGGTACTGCCAAAGGAAGGTGTCAAATATATGAATATATGAATGCATTTTTTTAAAGCTTTGGAATATAAAACACAACTGGAACTGAGAGATGATCTCTCAAAAGTAAATGATAGAAAATGTTAGGTTTTACCTGACATTTAGTCCTGATGAACAAAGTGACATAGATTTACAAGGAATCATCATTATGAGTAAATTACAGAGCTCCATCAAAAAACATTGACGGTATAAAATTCATCAATCACATCAGTCCAAAGTATTATATGTGAGCCAACTAGGCAATCCTTTAATTTATCTGCTTTTGGTCAGCAATGTGAAGGGATCCTTCTCAAAGGATTAAAGCAATAAGTGTCATTAGATCTCTCGCTCTGCATGAGGATAATTACAAGCAACCATGGCATTTTGAAGTCATTTAAGATTTATTTTAGTTTAATATATGTTTTTGTTTTTATGTTATGATACATTTTAGTAGATCGAAAAAAACCCTGTTTCCCCAACTGGCTATATCACGGTTGCCACATCCCTAACACAATCACAGATAACAACCAATGTGACTTTTAAGGCAATAAATCAGGGGAGTCAAACTCAAATACACAGTGGGCCAAAATGAAAAACTTTGACAAAGTCGCGGGCCAAACTTGAAACAGTCCAATGCGAGGCCACGCATAGGCAGTGAGGCCACTGGTCTATAGATGCGAGTGATGCCGGAAATTGTAGTAGCGGCACTATTTCACTGCAGCAACGGGCCAGCTGCAATTCATATTTTGGATTTTTTGGGGGACCAAAAAAAATGGACGTTGTGGGCCAGATTTGGCCCTCAGGCCACAGTTTTACACCCCTGCAATAAATTATCCATTTTTATACATGTAAAATCTATTTATCAATTTATCATACCAAGATAAAAAGATTTAACAACGATTTTCTACTTTACAATTGAACCCTTTTTATAGCGGTTTCAATAAATCAATTTTTATGATTCCACATGGTTTGCGAAAATAAATGCTGCTTCATCAGGAACACCTAAAATATAGTACAGTTTACATTTCAGGGTATTTAACAATTTATAAAATGCAAATTCATATATATATTATGAAATAATAATAATAATGATATATTCTTATGATCATCAATATACACACCATTTACTTACATAAAAATCCAACATTTCACATATGTTGTCTAGCCAAGAGGGACAGCTGGATGGCATACGGAAACAGCTCTAACCTCAAATGTATATAGATATAAAATCTCTGAATTACTTGAAAATCACTTTAAAAAATTCCCTTTCTGAAGTTTTTATTATATATACATTTATATATATATATATATATATATATATATATATATATCTACTAGATTGTAAGCTCTTCGGGGCAGGGTCCCCTACAGCCTCCTCTGTGTGTACATACATTTTTTGTTGGTGATGTTCACAGGACATCACTAGTCCTGGGACCAATTTTCATCCAGGGCCGTCTATATATATATTTATATATATTCCCTCACCCCCAGTTTCCCCTACAGCCTCCTCTGTGTGTACATACATTTTTTGTTGGTGATGTTCACAGGACATCACTAGTCCTGGGACCAATTTTCATCCAGGGCCGTCCACTGATGATGGACAGGGAAGTAAATCTTCAGGCTGGACAGCCAAATTTTACAGATGTACAGATGTATGTACTCTGGTGGCAAGTGATGTATGTGTTGGCAGTGGTTGCTTCATCATGCCTTAACTGGCAGGTATTTTTTCTGCTACATTTACTTTTTTGTATCTATAGGAATACAGCTTACTTGTTAGAAAAGTAAACAAAGATTTTAGATTTGCTACAGTAATATAGGCAGTTCACATTTACTGTGTGACTCATATCTTTGAAAGGGATATGCCACTTTGCTTAGTAAATTACATAAAGATCTTTTGACTTAACCCATCCAATATTGTGCAAAGAACAATACTGTTCAATTAGTTTTTTTCCACCTGGGTATTCTTTGCAAAGTGAACTGTCCTCACATTCACTAAGCCAAGTGAATCATGTTTTTTCAAGGTGATAATGCTCTGTTGTAGGTAAACAGCCTTGGTAAATCACCCTCTTCATGTCCTGTGACTTTTCCTGAAGATCTCTAAGCTGTTCTGCAGCCATAATGCAAAATTTACACTTTATAGGCTTTCCACACCTCCTTAGAATGCCATTATGCTTCTATATTTGTATAAGGGGCAAAACACATCACTATGAGCAGGCAGACATATTTTAATGATAGAGCAGAAGAAAGCCCTGCTACAAGTTTGTTCCTGTAAAGGAAGGAATAGATCAGAGAAGATAGTAGCATCACCTTCTTCCTCTTCCACTGGTATTGTTGAATACACTAGGCAAGTTGGCACATAGATAATAAAAAATATTGATAATGCATAAGGTAACATAGAACCAAAAGTATGCATGTATTAAAAACTTTAAATTTGTGTTTGCAATGAAAAAAAACTTTATTTTGCTTGAAAAAAAAATGCATGTTAAAATTCATATAAATGTGAAAAACATGACCTGCTGCCACATGAAATCCTAATACCCAGTTGACTATTTTACGAGTAGATATAACTCATAGTGTGAACCATTGCAGGGCAACACTTCTCTATAAAAGAGGATACCAAATTTAAAGATGTGTGACTGTTCAAGCCATGCTAGATATGAGCTTTACTGCTAAACAACATTCAGTTTTATGACTTCAAGCATTCAAAAAAGATGCTGCATACATCAGATTGCCCTACTTTTTTCTCCACTTTTCTAAAGATATGGTGTGTTATCTTTATAATATATATATGAGACTTAGGAGTTCACAATTTCTTCCCCTCATCGTAACAGTTCATTGCACCCAGAGTAGGAATCAAACAGTAATAGTCAGATATGACTTGATTATCATGCAAGAGGCAATCTAAAGATTCACTCTCCAAGTGAAGTGCTTGACACGGAGATGCCTCGCAGTAGGAGGCTAGCTGGAGAGCTCTGTGAGCAGGGCCTGAACAAATACGCAGATGCACATGAATTTCAAATATGAGTGAAAGGGAGATAGATCCTATGGTCATATACTGAGACTGAGCAAATGTTCACAGCTGGATGTGACTAAAGCTTTTATTCACTAAGATGTAAATTGGCATTTTGATTTCTTGGCCAGCAAAAAGTAGATCAGTGACAGTAATGCATTTCATCATCCACGATAGGCCCCTACTTCACAATTTATCTATATGGAATTCCAATTAAAACATTACAGGTGGCAATACTTTCAATATGAATACATTACACCCTTCTTTTTATGTCTTTAAATGAGTTTCCATGCTTCAGTAACTTCTCAACATACACTTGGACTGTTTTTGTTCACTAGAAAGTGTTGGTGACAGAACTTGAAAAACTTTTTTAACCTAATCTTACCTATAAGATAGGTAAGCACAAATAGCTTTTTTGTTTTGTTTTTTATATGTTTATTATACTAATAAAAACTATTTGTTAACTTAGTTTAACTTCAAAATTCAAATGAACAAAAAAGCTATCTACATACAAACCTGCATCTAATACATACATTGTTTTTTGGTGAAAAACTAGGCTTTCTTTTAGAAATATTGTTTAGTAGAAATATTGTTCAGCTCAAGGGTCATTAGGATTTTCCTTTCCCAGCCAATCACGGAGCACTTGAGGTGAATGAATGAGGAGATTTGTCCTCATTTAACCTCTAGTGCCCAGGGATCCCACACTGACAGGAAGATTCCCACGGCTGTGCAGCCCTGGGAATCATCATGTCATTGTGGGATAACCTGTAAAAAAATAAAAGTTAGTTACACAAATGGCACACGTTCAATAAATTAACATTAATTTATTTTTTTAACACATTTATTTACACACGAATTTGCGTCGTCGAATCCCGTGTTTTTTGGGTCGTGTCTATCCGAATTCGAACAGCCATATTGGCGTTTAATATAAGGACAACCCGAATTTGAACACCAACACTACAGGTAAGTATGTTTTATTTAGTTAGAAAAAAAAGAAAATTACTTTTATTTAAACTCTAAGTTAACCTTAGTTAGCTATAATTAACTCTGTATTCCCATTCTGCCCATAGTTATCACTTTTTTGCAGAATATTTTGTTGATTTATATGTAGTGCTGCATAGCAAAAAAATAATGAACGCTTTCCTCAGCCTATCAGGGAGCACTATCCCTAATCCTGGATGGAGTTTCTCTATCCAGAAACACAGGACTCCCTGTGTTCTTGGATAGAGAAACTCTATCCAAGAACACATACATCTAGTAAAAGGCTGCAAGAGCCATCAGGGGAGCAGAGCTGTCAGAGCTGTTTGTTCCTGCAGTTCTTCACAGTCCCTAAAAATAACCCAAATTCTCCCACTATTGATTTTAATGGTGTTCTATTTTGGCATTCGATCACCAGAACAAAATCTCCCTATTCAATCAAAAAGCTGTCGGTTTGAATATTGAGATATTCGACCAACACTACTTACCTGCATGCTTGCTGACTTCCAGGACAGCCCGGAACTCCCCCGCATATGAGGAGCATGCACATGCAATTAAAAAATTGTGATCTGGCAGGTAAGGTTATTTTATTGCAGAAGGGACATTGCCTGTTTGCCTGTCTAAGTCTAAATTTTTTAGTTTTTGAGTATAGTATAGAAGGAAAGTCTTAGACAACATGAATATACTGTGTTAGAAACAGCAAGTGGTTAAGTATTACCATTGTATACAGGGATTTCTAAATAATAATTCTCTATTCAACAGAGGCAATTTGAGCTGTTAGATTTAAAATTCTTCTCTCAGAGAATTGTTTGACACAACTCCATTACTATCCATTTAGGCTTTTGCTGATAAAAAACTTCACCAGTCAGCCAGATGATGATTCTGCCTCTCTTGGCTATTGAACGATCCATCAGGAAACTTAAAAGTATTGAAGTCAACCTTCTGGGCCTAATAATCTGCAGATTATCACAGCACCTGCCTGGTCTGGATTTTTGGCACTTGCAGCTTATTTTCCTTCTTTCCTTTCATGTGACATCATCTAAATTTCCTTCTGGGCACTTCCCCACTGCATGTTAATCAAAAATGAAAGACTAATACATCAGAGGGATCATTTCATATTTGGGTTACAATGCAGTTTTTTGCTTGGGAGCGTCTCTGTTAAATGCAGTCCTTCTTGCTCCTTTCTTGTAATTCTACTGCCATATACCTCAATGCCCATTCAACAATACTTAAAATAGTCTCCAAAGTGGGCCTGTTGCTAAATAAAATAGCAGAGAATGTACCTATTGAAGGGTGGTTGCTAGCTGCATTCCCTTTTATGAGTACCTGTTATGAGACGCCTTTACCTAGCAGTTGACGGGATCATCTGAGGAGCGGTAACTACTTTGCTGCAAGGTGATCTCCAGGTTATGGCCCCCAATCTCCCCCCACCAATGGGTTACAGGGATCAGATAACTTCAGTGTAGGAATGGCTATCAGGCTAAAACACAACAAGTCAAGGTAAGGTAGTTGAACAGGCCAAGGTCAGGGTAGGCGGCAGAAAAAACAAGGTCAGGTAACAGGCCGTGGTCAGGGCAGGCAGTGAGGTCAAATCCAGAAAATCAGAAAAGAGAACTAACTGGCAGAGAGGCAGGAAATGTACTAGGAATCCAGCAACCTGAACCTGAAACTTTTAAAAAGCATGCAATGGCAGGACAGGATTGAACAGTCTGCTGCAGCAACATCCCCTTTAGCTGTGCATGGCCAAAGTTTCCGTGAAGGGGATGCTGGGAACAGTGAAACATTTGCGGCTAAAGGGAGTCAGGTGATGCTGCAGCTTGCTGAGTAGATGATCTACAGAAGTAGTTGTAACAGTACCACCCCTTACAACAACCATTAAAAAAGTTTTAGTACTGTTCTCTAATAAATTAATGCCAAGTATAAAATTTCATGGGGAGATTAGTTTAGGACAGTGGTCTCCAACCTTTTGGAGCTTGTGGACCATTAAATCTACAGACTCCAGATCGCGTATGCGTGGGAAGCCATGTGTCACTTA
>NC_092859.1:91874367-91921768 GCF_032062135.1 Pyxicephalus adspersus
GATGCATACGGGAGACATGGTCCACGCTTCTGGCTGCTGCACCTCAAGGGGGTGCTCCGGCCAGAGCCAAAGACCACTACTGGTCTCCGTGCTCTCGCAGCCCAGCTTTCTGACGGACCTGGTTTAGGTGACAACTGATGACCCCTCACATCTCATCAAATGGGCTTGGAGGCTATACTTTTAACTCCAACAGCACTTAATTAAGTTCTAAATTCACCTATTGTTCATATTGTTTGTATAGTCCAATAATACAAAATGTTTCTGTATGTAGGAAATATGTGCAAAGTATTGAATTATGCATTCATCTGAAACAAACCATGAACCTGTTAGTCAAGGGATATAGTCAAGGGATCTTGTGTTCCTAAACCCTCTACTCCCATATCCATAACAATTTTTACTCAGTTATACTTTAGCTGCTATTAGAGCTTACCTTCACTGCTGTGGCTCTGTGCAGATGCTGCTTCTATATTCAGGCAAAATGGAAAAATACTTGTCATGTTTCTGTGTTTAATATATACATAAAACACAAGAACAATGCCATTCTAGAGGGTAAAACCAGCGTTAATTCTACATTTCCCACAGAAGGCACATCTTAGTATAAAAGAAATGCTGTATATCTGCCAGCTTAAGTCCAGCTTAATGTTTAGTAGTGTAACGAAAATGCTAATTTTTGCCACAAAACTCCTGAAATAAGTAGAAAAGAAGTTATTACCCTGGGCCATTTTAATGAAGAAAAAGTATGCATAATACGAACTAACGATGAAAAAAATAATGAATATTTAATTAGTATAATTTAATGAAGGGCTTTTAAAACTCAGAACTACATTCTTCATGAACCTAATGTTCATTAAGTTTTAACAGTAGCTGATATGCAATTACCACATGTTCCCACAGTACAGTACATGATATATATATGTATATAGAAAAGTCCCTCCAGTATCTACTACAAGGAAAAAGTTACTGCTTCGCTGTGAGCACAATAGACTTCAAGAGTCATTTTCCTGGTTTATCTGTGATCGATAGAGTTTAGGAAGCAACATTGTTTGCATTGCATGCATTGCGTTTTGCAAACTTGATGGTTTTGTTCAGGAAGGGTAAACATAACTTGACCTAGAACAGGGCTAGTTCATGACATCACAATAAGTAATGGCCAGAATTGCCCCTATCACCTTTGCCTGTGTGAAATCAGCATTCTTTTAAATGTTTTTGTAAGGAAGCAAAAGAGGTAAAGTGGATCAGACTATAAGGGACGCTCCTTGTAACCATACTGAAACTGTTTATGTGCCAAATATGGCAGCAATGCAAAGCAAGGGGGTAGTGGTGGTCGCAGAGTGTTAACTACCTTTAAGTTAATTGCAAGTGGGATTGGAGTGCTTAATATAAACTTATTTTTTTAAATTTTTCTTTGCGTTTTTTCTCTGGGATTCTTCTATTAATTATTATATACTAAATACATTTTTAGCATTTTGAGCACTTTTTTTCTGATCAATAATAATTGTACATCATTTTATATTGACAAAAATAGCATAATTTCTATTAAATTTCCCAGTTAATTAATAAGTTAATAGAACAAAAATCGCTTCTAAAAACCTAGGACTGATTTCTCTGGTGTAACATTGCTAAGCTTGGACCATTTTAAGCACATTTCATTGAAGCAAAACTCAACTCTGAGCAGACAGGCAACCAAGACAGTTATCCCCAGAGGCATTGCTCGAATGTAACAGTTTTAGGAAACAGTTAAATTATTGGGTTTATTTCTGCTTTAAAAAGGACCTTTTGTCTTTTAACCTGAATCACTGATAGAATTTAAAGTAACAGACTCATTTAAACCTAGAGGTGACCAATATCCATATTGGGTCATGGCTGTGTCTTTTCTGGGTCATGGATCGCCTGGCTGCAAACTGCTGCTGACAGCAGATGGCTGGGGGAAGGAGACAGAAATTCTCAGTATTACAATGTATTGGCATAATGTGTGTGCTGGTAATGGTGACATATATGTACTTCCTTAGGAAGGTAATGAACATAGTTGATACATGTGTAAAATCCCATAATATGTTTTCTGTTTTTCAATAAATGTCATTAAATAATTGTCTTTAAGTGTCAATAAATAATAAGTGTCATTATTTTAGGAATAATATTTAAATATATATTGATACTGCAACTAGCACGTGTTCCCATACTATGCAATACAATAGTTCCTTCTGGGTCGAATTTGTGAATTTAGGAAGTGTCACATTTTAAGAAATATGGCCAAGTAATTTGGGACTAAAAATATTGTTTGATATTGGAATTCTAATGAATGACATTACAATCAATTCCTGCTGACTTTAACACATTTTACCTTCTTTACTCCAATTTACTGAAACTGCTTTTTTACATTTTGGGGTAAATTTGTTCCTGCAGGTCACTTTGACATCAACTAGCAATATTGGTGACAATAAATTGTTTAACCGCAAATATTTTAAAAAGTCAGTGTTTGCTTTAAAAAAAAAAGTTTTGCTAACTATGCTTTCACTTTTATTTACAGAAAAATGTACATATATTTTACTCATGCTCTTCTGCTCTGACCTTAAAACTAAAATTTTGGGGAATTGTTTAAACTAGAAATGTTAACACTCATCCGTATAATCCAGTAAATAAATGTCATGGAACAGGCTTTTACTTGGGAATCTAGGAAAGTCCTAACTGCTTGCCACAGGTGTGTGAATGAATAGATATGGAAAACAAAGTTAGGGTGGGAGCACTAAACTGTGGAGACTGCACAGACAGAACCTGGCCACAGATTCTAGACTGACCTAGTGACTAACCTATTTAGTATATATTTGGATATTTGATCCACACTGTTGTACCATTGTTTGGAGTACTTTTTCCTGATTTATCACTCTTTACATACATCCCAGAAAAACGTAACTCTTCCTGGCTCTGAAAGGATTTTTTTTTGCTTTCTTTTAGTATCAAATCTAAATAAAGACTTCTTCCAGACTCTTTATATGGAGTGGTGCTTGTATTGTTTACTTTTATCTTTGTATTGTCCTAGAGGTCACTATGCCTAGCATATGTACAATAGTGAACATTGAATGAGTTACAAGTCTTTGTGATTCAATGAGATTGGTACGGGTAAAGGGACTATTGATATAAAAAATGATGATCCAACTTTTTATAGTGGAAATCAGCAATTGATCTGAGTACCATAATTACAGTAGCTACATTTGGTCAAAAAGTGGAAATATGCAGAAGGTGGCCAAAAGACCTATCAACTCAGCCGGGGTTCTCAAATATTTGATCAATAGGAGGATGAATACTGCCCTATTCTTAGTCTTAGGCTAGGTACACACGTGCAATATTTATCGTTTAAAAAACAAACGATCCACGATTATTCACAATTTTTGAACAATCTTATTCTGCACAATTCTGTACATGCTGTAACAATACGATCGTTCAAATAAAATCCACAAAAAATGTACACACTAGGAACGTTCGTTTGAACGATCGTTCACACGATGCGGGAAGTGACATGTACAGGAGAAAGTGTATCACAGAACAATCCACGATCACTGACCGACCATAGATTATGATGTTCGTTGATCGTTGCCCAATCAGATCCGCCGGAACAGCCGTTTGTTTCCAGCAAGATTCCTAATTTGTTGACGTCGTTGTGCACTTTTTTGTTAACAAATATTGAACAATCTTTTGTGGATTGTTAGTTTCCAACGACAATTATTGCATGTGTGTACTCTTGTATGGCCTTTGTCAATGGAACAACACCCTAATAAATGTATCACTGCTGGATGATTAAAAATGAATTAGGAAGCAGTGTGGCAGAGGTGATCAAATAACATTTAGTAATCAAATAATACAAATCCTTTGGCATTTTAACAGCAAACACGTGTATTTCTAATGTCAATTGTTAATCTACCTGTACATCTGAATCCCAGTTTAATATTCTGCTATATGCAGGTGATAGATCTTTATTAAAAAATTACTCCAAAAGGACAAATTAGTACCGTAGCAGCCATTGTGTGATACAAAAGTAAGCAGAACGCATCCAAGACTTTGCAGTAAATGAATTTCAACAGCAGGTGTAGCTCTGCAAGAAAGTACAGACTGGATTTACATTGGTTAAGTATCTGTTAAGTATCATTACTGTTACTGTTAAGTATCATTAAAATAATTTAAAAACTGGTTTTTTTTTGTGTGTAAGTTTAATTCCAGCACTAGCAATATACAGTACTAGTAAGGAAAAAAAAGCGGAAATAGGCTCTGTAAAGAAAAAATGATTTTTTAAATGTCATTTTGCATTATTTTAGAAATAACTTACCAAAAAAGTGCAGTAATCGGACTATTCTGAATAAAAGTTAACAAGGTAACATAGGTAAATTGAACCAGAGCAATTCTTGGTTCCTATTCTGAAATTCAAATTAAAAATTATATTGTGGAAAGGGTAGGCATTCTGACACCAGGAGGGCACATAATTACCATAACCACTACTTCTGCCTCAGGCTGATAAAGGATTGTGAGAAGTCATTAACAAGAAAATGATATTGACAAATGATATGTTTTGCAATTTTACAGATGTCATGTTGTGTTCTAAATTTTACTTTCTTTCCTTCTTAACAAATGGACTAATTGTTTTTGCCACAATCGAAATTGAAACATTCCCATTTTCTTTATAATCTTGTATGGAAGATGACATGCCAAAATTATAGTTTGGTCAACTGCAGACAATGGTAAAAGGTTGTAGGGTAGCTGCTTGTGTAAAATTGTACAGAAATACCAGTCTAGGATAAGGTAGAAAGTATACAGTAAAAATGCAAAATGATAACCCAGCAAAATGATTTCCTTAAACAGATCATTTTAAAGTTCTACATTTATTAAGATGTAAATCAAGAATAACCAGTTGAGGGGAAAATGAAGAGTGAGAGCACCATGCCAAGAGGCTAAAACTCCATTAATTTCACTTACTGTATGAATCAGTAAAAAGATCATGCATAAAAATACTAAGACTATACAGATACCAAAAGTGATAATGGTAAAATAACATAATATAAGACAATATGGGATATATATATATATGTATATATATATATATATATATATATATATACTATTTTTAAAGCAAGTTTCAGTAAATGTCAGATCCACCGCTTTATAAATAAACCCCTATATTTATCTAAACAAAATACTTAGAAAAAATGGAATGGATTGTTTACCAGATTTTTAGTTTTAAACGCTGGCTTATCATAATACAATACCTAATATTGATGTAAACATCGAATAAAAAACACCCAACTGAAATAAATGACTAATACGCAATTATTTTTAAAAAGTAATAAATCTGGTATAAAACTGACCGAAATCCATTTTGTACAATAAACCATGTGTTTAGATGTTTGCTAAAAAGCTTATTCTATTTTTTTGCTATTAATCTACGAATCAGTGCAATCCCCCTCCCTTTCCTAAAGTCCAAGGAGGGTGCTTTATTGCTTTGGCCTGACTTAATGTGCTGTACCGGAGCTACATTACAGTTAAGAATCAGTTACTTTGTTAAAAATGCCAGACTTGCTGCCTAAACTGTTGAAACAGGTAAATTTTACTGATTTTCCTGGTTATAAATATATGCCTTTCCCTTGTGTTTACATATTCTTGGAAATGTCAAAGTTTCTTACAGGTTCTATAAGAAAGTGTGTTCTGACTAGCCAGAAAATAACTTGTTTGTATAAATGTCTTTTGATGGTTGCCTATTCACACGGGAGAAGAAAGAAAATAACAAACAGCTAATTCTGACCTAATAGTTTATCTACTTTCCCAATTTTCTGTAAATTAGCATGTACCAGGAAACCTCTGCGTTACACTTACATCTTACAAACGGAAACTATGAACTTTAGGAAGTCTCAGTTTCTCTTGGGCAAATATAGCTACCAGAACCTTGGCCTTTTAATCTGTCAATCTTCAGTGTCTATAGCCTTTAAAGAAAATCTCATGATTCTCGAATATTCAAATCAAGGCTGTAAATAACACATTTGGTAAAGAAACTGAAATCCAGCCAACATTTTTAATACAGCTCAAGTCACATCAAGACGTATATGTATGTGCCTCTCTTGCTCCCACTGTACTCCCATGTTCATTACACTGTGTTGTGAACAATTAAAATGTGACTTCAAGAAAGACTTCCTAACTCCTGCTTGTCCCAAAAGATACAATTAGATGAAACTTTTCCTTTGCTATGATTAAAATCTGTAAATGTTATGAGGTTATCCAGATGTATTGAAATTCACTTGGATTACCTGTTAGGAATGAGGTTATGAGCTAAGTGGATCCTTAGAGGAAAATAATAATTGTTAGTATTGTAAATTGTTAAAGCAAAACTAAAATAATGCTATGAAACTTACTATGTTAATGAATGCAATTCAGGTTCCTAGTGGTACCTGCATAATAAATTCTCATATTTTAGTATTCTAACTTGCAAATGTAGCTAGCCCTTACAACCCGGCCTCCAATACCTCTCTGTTGGCAAGTAAGGCCAACTGTGATAGCTATGGACTAGCAGGAATGTGTGGGAGGTAGGAGTCCCAGAACAGGTGATTAGCTTCTCTCAATGCGGAATTGACATAAAATAGTGCTACCAGTCCCTCAAAAACTCTGTTTTTCTGTTTCAAAAACCATTTTGCACATTTGAAATGATAAATATGAATGTAACCCTACAGTTGTAATACATAGTAACCTGTTCCAATGAGCTGCAATCCTTTAAAAGTACCATGATGTCAAGCATCATTAGAAGGTACAGCAGTGTTCCTGTATGGCATATGTGTATTGATAGACTGTACCCAAAATGTTGTGCTTTGCCTCTGTGACAAGATGTCACAATGCTTAATTGAAAAGATGTATGCACCCAGGTTCAGGCTTTTCATGGATTAAAAGCTTCAGAAAAAAAGGCAAGTTTTCCATGGTGGTGTTGGAAAACCAGTTTATGGTTCTGAAGCTGGTCAGGGAAGAGACGGGTCCCTAACCACCTGGTACATGTCTAAGTTCTTTTAGCACATTTAGCCTAACCTTGTATCCAGTAGGTTGCTGGAGAGGAAATAACTCCACAAACACTGTTGCCAAAGGAAGTTCCCAAAGACTGAGTTGTCCTATTTATGCTTCTGGACTTTGATTGTGTTTTTCTTTGTTTGGAATAGATAGAGTTGCTGAGTTAAGCTACGTACACACGTCAGATTTTTATCGCCCGATAATCGGCATCGGCCAATTATCGGGCGAAAATCTGCCGTGTGTACAGTCGGTGTCGTCCATCGTGCTGTATGTACAGCACCGTTCATGCATCGTGCACTCCCTTGTCGTTGGAAAGGATCGTGAAAGATCCTTTCCAACGACAAAAATTGCAAGTGTGTACGTAGCTTTAGTTAGGCAGAAGCCAGAGGGCTGATGGTTATTTTGCTGTTTTGTTTATTTTGGGCAATTACTAACGAAGAACAAGCAGTAGACTAAGGTTTTCATTCCACCTCCTTGCCTGTGTTTTGGGTTGCTGCTTTGCGATCCCCCACATGGGCACCTTGGGCAGCTTACACCACTTTCAGAGATACCAACCCAACACACCAGGTGCTATGTTTGATATTGTGATCACAAATGGTTACTTAATAAAAATCTTGTCTCCTATTATTTATAATTGCATGAGTTGGTTTGCAAAGGACACAGTTACACTTGCCTGACCCTAGTCTCATATTTACCCATCTTATCTGTGCTCCGATCTTCAGTATTCAGTCACAGTCTATTCCTCACTGTTGGGCCACTTCATTGTTGGGTTTTGCTACTCCCTTCTCCTCTTCCAGCAGCTTCACTTTCAACTTTTTGAAAGCTGTCAGCTCTTTTGCAACAAAAACTCTGTCTTATACCCCAAGGAGGTATATGTCTAGAATTGGTAAAAGCAAATATTTTTAATTAAAATCCATGGTTTGTTTACATATGCTTCTAACTCGTTTTGTCATGCCAAACAATCAGTATAAGAAAACAAAATCATGCAACAATTAACAAAATGATAGTCCTGGTTAACAGGCTTCATCTAAAGGTTTGATATACTGTAAGTATTGGACTGGCCAAAGACATTAGATATCATATGCAAATGAAGACAGTCAGCTGCAGCCCCAAACATTTATTATTACTCTCACATTGTGGAACAACAGTCTATTATATGCAAATTCCCAAAGGCATTTAATAGACTGCTTCCACAATAGAAGTCCTATGAGGCTGTCTGCTTCAGTTGATAGTGTCTTCTAGACAGCCCACTTGTCATTTGAATCTGCCAAAATTGCAGAAATTACAAATGTCTGTGAGCATTTCTTTGGTTATATGCTCAGTCTTTTCAGACATAGGTGTAATGAGCTGTTGGTGATAGGTCTACTTCAATGGCCCATTAGAATGATTGGTAAATGTATTCTCTGATGTTTCCTTTTTGATTAAAGATTGTTCTTTGTTGCATTTAGTTACCTGTTTGCTGAAAGTCCTTGTCAACACAATGCATGCATTCTTTTTACAGAAACTACTATGTAAGAAATGAATTGTTTATTGTATCCTTTATATTTAAAAGCTGACTTTTTTATTTTGTTCAGAACACAACTCATTTGTCTGATTTAACAGATGTGGAATGCGCTTTGGCAAACAACACACAAATCAAGATTGTGCCAATTTCATATGCGCATACTTTATGTGCTTTTCCAAATTTAACTGTTTTCCCCCATTATTTAGCTTATAGAAAAATAAATGTCATAAAGAAATTCATACATATAAATGAATTTGGGTGTATATGTCATTTGATGTTCTTGTCTCCGTCTAGGATGCTGTACAATTACGATATTTTAACGCTGTCTTGATTAATACTACATCTGCATGGATTACCATAAATTCTAAATCTGGAAGTTCTGATCCTTTTATTTGTGTTATTGCCTTCCTTTACATAAAATATGACCAAACTTTCTGTTTCATATTTCACTTGTAGTTATTGCTCAAACTGGCCAGAAATCACATCAACAAAATATTATTATATTCAGTAATTGTTAATCTTAGCTGGCTTCTCTAAACAATTGTTAAAATGATTTAAAACACTTTACAGTGTCATAAAAAATTAGCTATGATTGTGTTGTACTGGAGTAATACAAGAAATATCGCTTTACATATTCCTCTGGGATATGACTTCTAAAGCGTTAAGTGCATGAACATTACTGAGAGGTAATAATGTAAGCTAATTATAAATTGTATTTTATATGCAATATGAAATGAATGTATACCCTATAAATAACTGTGCAGGTTTCTTCTATAATAAATTCTACGGTTTATCCTGAAAGTACCAAAATTTAAAGCGGAACTAAACCTTCAAAATTAAAAGTTGCGACCAGACCTTTATTGTAGAATGGGCAAGCAATGCTGCTTCTGCAATAAAATAAACTTACCTGCCTGATTGCAGTTTTTATTTACACTCACCTGCTCATGCTCCATTATGAGTGCCGCCCTTGATTGGCCAGGCCAGAAGACGTAAGTCCTGTGCATACATGCAAGTTCATTCGGTCCTGGCAGTTTCGGGGGATACCACCATACCTGGAATATCGCAGCTTCTTACTACTATTTCAAAAAATGTCTTGTAAACAAGAAGGTCAGCCTATTTTATTGCAGAACGGTCCTTTCCTTTCTGCAATAAAAATTCTGCCTGTTTGCAGTGTGCAGAACTATAGTTTAATGTCAAAAACAAGTATTTATGTTAAAAAAAAAAAGTGCAACTATCTCACCTATTCCCCTGATCTAATGTGCACAAACCTGCAAACTGAATCTAATGGGTCATGCTTCGTCTTCTTCCCTTGCCACATGCCCATGCTGGCTTACAGGGTCCTGAAGGACTTTTATAGGGCTGTATTTAGCTACAAGGATGACCCAGTCCAAAGATATTTTTTTGAAATATATTACTTTCATAAACAACCACTTTTTTGTGTACATCTAAGGGTCTTATTTTTTGTACAGTTGCAGATAGGCTTACACCCTGATACATCTGAAAACATATCAGGGCCCTATTTCCTATCAGAAATTGCCCCAGAGTCTAAGAGATGTCACATTTCCTCCAATGAGATCCTAAAGAGTCCCGAGTATCATAAATCTCACAGGAAGATACTCCTCGCTGGCAGTTCTCTTGAGATTTAAGATACGCAGAACTCCTAGTTTTACTTGTAGAGTTTTAATCTGTAGGATCATAATGTACCCTTTTGCATGCTGTTATGCTAAATGATAAGAGCGGGATCCTAAAATATTACATGGTCCTTGCATTTTACTGAAAGGTCCACTTTGAGGATCAGTTAAATCAAAGCACATTGGAGTAAATTTGAGAGAATAAAATGTACACACTTTGTACATCCTTTTCTTTAATCACAGGTAAAGCTTAGCAAAAAAAAAACGTGGTATGCAGCACCTTGCCCATTAGCAACTGAAGGCAAATAAAAGGGTAGGTCATTGCATACATACAACTTCTCAGGGTTTTGCAAACATACAACCTGATATTTATATATATATATAAATATATATATATATATATATATGTATTAAATGATACACTTTCCGTATTCTCCTCACCTCTGAGCCTTTTTAGCTGTATCCGGTAGTGAGTAAAGTCCTGGGGGACTTGCATGACTATATTTAATTAAGGTTTTTCAAGGGTAAAAGAAATATGTCTGTTATACAAATGATAAAGGTGCTTGTGAGCTCTTATGCACAAAAATAATATGTTCCTTCTGTCATTTATATATCTATTTCTCCCTTTATTAATCCTCAGGGGACAATTTAAAATCACAGACTAATAGGCTAAAAGTGTGAAACTGCTCATAAAACGCAAGGAAACTGTTCATTTATTTTCAGATTGTGAAAATACAAAGTCATACACAGTTAATAAGATCATCAGCATTCAGCTTCACATAGATTTGAAATGTTTTCCATTAAGAAATGCTTGTCTGTAAATTATCATCAAGACACTCATTTTAAAGTTTGTGTTGGAGGCATTAAAAATACAAAGGGCATTTTCATTAATTACTTCCAGTTTGACTACTTTACAGTGATTATCTGTTTTGATTTGTACTATCTAGAGCAATATATTGTATACAGCATGTATGTACTATTGTAAATTCTGCTGCAAATTTTTTATTGTAAATTAGCATGAATGCACATTGGTTCTGATTGTATACACTGAAACTGGGGACATCAATAGTATTTTGAAGTGTTCCAACATATAGAAAGGCCCTAGGTATGTGAAATGCTAAATAAACAAGGTTAACAAAAAGAGAAGTTTAGTATGTTTGTTATATACCTACCAATAAACATTGGGTATATGTATATTCCAAATATTGAATCTCTTCTTTGGTCATTCTTTTCTCTTCTTTCTCTAGGATTTCCCCATTATCAATAAATAAATTGCCAAGAAATATACGGTACTGTATGTATATCTGCTATTGCCGTTTGATATTCATAGATATTATACAGTATCTTTTATTTGTCATCCACAGCTTTATTTGTCGTTTAGCAGATTCATGCAAACATTTCCCTAAAACCTATTTTTCCTACCTAAGTCTTCCCACATCCGGTTATCTACCGGTAAGTACTCACACTTGTGCAGAAACAGCTTTTGAATAGTGTTGAAATGTTTCCTTTATACCTCCAAATATGAGACCTTCTAACAGTTTTTAATGAATATTCCAATATTTAAACCATGATATCTGGTTTTACTTTTGTATGTATGGTTTTCTTTATAGAAATGTTAACTTTAAAATATGCTAGCACAACATTGAGTTTCATGGCCTACTATGTAATTCAGAAGGAATATTTTACTCAGTTTAAATAAATACTTACATATTTTCATATTTATAACATATAATTATTCATCACTAAAACAAATTATGTTGCGGAAATTATTGACATAAATCCAAACTAATTTTATGCATAGCCTTTCATTCTTATGTCAAGGAAAGTAACTTCAGGTGAATGCAATTTAACTGAGACAGACAGAATAATTAGTGAATTTGGTTGTGTATAATGAATCACAATTACAAATCATTTGAACCTTGCTTATGCATTTAAATATGCATATGTATTTGTGAATTAAAACAAATCAGACAGACAGTCAGCTTACAATGACCTTTAGTGATTAGAAACTTGGACTTCAAATGACCTTTTCAAGGTTCATGTTTCTTTTGTTTGTGTATTGTGCTTATTTTTTGAAATACAATTTTTGTTTTTTAGCATTAAATAAACGGATCATGGTGTGTATGTACATGGATGAAATAATATTAACCAGAGCTCTCTTTTTAAGAAAAGTCCTCATTGTGTGGAGTATAGACAATGAAACCATACAGTGCTTGAAAGGTGTGGTCCCACTGAAGTTCATATGATGCTATACTTACCTTGTTTTCTAATAAAATACAATACATCATCTGCTGTAAGCTGACATTCAGTCTGATGGTTTTGGTTTAATTAAATCACAGAACTTTCCTCCAGCTTGATCTTTTGAAAAACTGTAGATAAGATGCTATGTGAGTTTAAGATAATGGTGGCCTTCAATCTGTCATGTTTCTATATAGCCACCACTGATAATTCATCCCAGTTGTATGCATAGTCTCCCTGATTTCAGCCAGGGCTTGTAATTTCACAGTTGTCATAGATCTCTTAAGCTGCGTACACACGGCAAATTTTTCTCGCCCGATAATCGGTATCGGCCAATTATCGGGCGAAAATCTGCCGTGTGTACAGTCGGTCGTCGTCCATCGTCCGACGACCGTCCTGGCGGATCCATGGACGATGGACGACGACCGATCCTAATGAAAGGGAAGGGGAGAGCTCGCAGCAGGGTGCCGCTCCGTCGCTCTCCCCCTCCCCTCTCCATAGAGCATGAACGGTGCTGTATGTACAGCATCGTTCATGCATCGTGCAGTCTTTTCTCGTTGGAAAGGATCGTGAAAGATCCTTTCCAACGAGAAAAATTGCAGGTGTGTATGCAGCTTTAGTTGTCTTTTGGAGTACTTATGGAGTACTTATGGAGTAGGGTAAACCTTAAGTTGGACCTATCTTTATTTATACTACATAATTCAGGTGTGTATATTGATACCATTTTTGGTTTTGTTTTTTTTCATCGTAATAAATTTATTATAATTATAATATAAATATAAATTAATATAAATTTAATATAATAAATATAATTGTGCATAAATCTGCTTTTCAATTTGCCATAAAAGAGTCATGAAAGCGTTTCTTCTCTCTTCCTATTTGTTATTTACACAGCTTTACTCCAACAGAGCTGACTGTGTAACTACAGCTACATGAATTGTATACATTTTTAAAGCATTTAGTTCTTGCCTGAAATGGGTTCCTACAACATTAAATCAAGAAGCAACATCACACAAAAAGACAAATACAAAATGTCAATCCAAACAAACATGGGTTTATGATATAAACCTAAGCAAAGACCTAATTTTTTTCTTTGGTAAAACAAAAGCTTATTGCTATCACTTTTTGCACTGCATGTTTAAGTAGGTAAAATTATATTTATACAATAAACTGTATAAATCTTTGTTTTCAAGACACATCCTGCAGGTTCCACTTTCAAAATTTAGGATCATGTAGTGCTTTTTTGCAGAAAAGGACAGGCGATGTCCCATCTGCAAAAAGCATTCTTATCTGCCTGATCTCTGTCCTAATCAAAGTTTCTGAACTGCACATCATTGATGGTTAGTGAGATAACTGACGCCGAGACTGAATGAACTCCCATGCCAATCAACATGGCTTAAGATCGAAACAGTGAAGAGGAGAAGGAAGAAGATGGTCACGCCCACGTTGGAACGTGGACAGGTAAGTGTGGAATAGGTTTAGTTCTGCTTTAACAATTCTATACCAAGAAGTTGTGTTAGAATTCGAACTGGATGTACTTTAAGGAGTTTCCATTGTTTACTTAGCAAAGTAAAATATAACTCTGAAAGGGTGCTGACTTCAGCAATTCAATCATGAGCAAGTATCAATCATTTGTTTTTAACATTTACATGTCCATGAATGGGCTGTCATTGAAATTTACCATCTTAAACTCAAATAAATCATCAGCTGAGCACTAGGTTTATAATATATATATATATACAATATAAAAACAATTTGTATAGAAAATATATTATGTCATTTTACATACAATCATCAAGCTGACCTCCATTCAAAATACAGTGATGTATGTATAATTATTATTTATTACAAAAGGTAATTTTACAATGTTTAAGGAAACACAACTTTCAAAGTTTATATTTACACTAGTTATCTGTATGTTTCAGCTGGATTGATTATAGACTTTGCCCTTTGGGTTTCTTTACACAAAGCATTTCATTGTATAAGACATTTTTGGTTACTCCAATAAAACATCCTGGTGTAGGATTGATGAGATAATGTGGTTGATGTTGATGTAACTAAAGTCCTAAATTTACACAATCAAAGCTTTCTGAGAATATTTCACTGCTATCCAGAATATTATGGTCTGATTAGGTTTTATTTATGTAAAAAATAATAATTATACTTTCAATTGAATAGTACAGTTATATGTTAGAATGTCTAAATATTAGTATGTCATAGGCTACTAAATCACTAGCTAGAATACAAACTCATATCTTTATATAGTAATCTAAACAACCAAGTGATAGCTTGACTGTTATTATCCATGAAATTACTGTACTTATTGTATATTCGTTTATTGTTTTAATATCGTTTTATATATCGTTTATTGTTTTATAATTCACCCAGGTAAGTATTTTGTGGTTTTACATTGATATATTTTGTGGTATTCATTTTTATAATATAAAGATTGAATTATTACCCCGATTAAAGTCTACTGTTTGTCTAGAATATCCAGCATCCTGCATTTGCTTAATATTTAAGTTGGTATTTTCTATATTAACTTAATAGTGGCTAAAGATTAGCATGATAACAGGTGGCACTAGGCCATTAATAGGGAAATTATAGAGAGCATGATGTTGTAAAATAAATGCCAAAAGTTCTATTGGGGGCAAATGGTGAATCATTAAATAGATGACTGTTGAAATTAACTTCAGATATAACAACACATGGAAATGCTATACAGGCCATAAAATCTTTGCAAAATACAACTGGGAAAATGATGGCCAATAATTATATGTTGACTAAATAAGAGGAGGTAATCAGGCCCTATTCATTAATTATTCTTACAATTACCATGTACCCAGAAAAAAAACTGTTGTATTATATTTTTATGTTCTACATATTACAAAACCTTTTTTTACATTCATAATTTTGTTGTAAGTATGGGTTAAAGCTGAACATCAGCCTTACCCTTCTGATTGAATACTTGTAGACAGCCCTCTCCTGTGCTGAAAGCGGTTGTTCCCACACTGTGATTTCCAGACAACAAATATTAGATGTTGCAGCAGGTACAGTATCCCAATTCCCCCTTATTTCCTGTCTTATGTGCTACCTGAATCATCCAGCCCACGTCTTCCAATCTGTCCTGGCCTTCCCTTTAAAGATATTTGTTTTCTGTCCCATCAGTTATTTAGTCACAAATTTGTGTGTGGGTTGTTTTCTAGGTTGGCCCTTATTCAAACGATGCCAGTACAGGAATGTTAATATGCTGATACAGTGGCCCTAATTCATCAAGCAGAATCGGACGCTCGCTCGCGCATTCGTATTCGCGATCCGAAACAGTACACCGTCGCGCAATTCAGTAACTGAATAAGCTCGTGGCCGGAGCCGCGCATCTCCGGCAGCTTTACACTGGCGAGCTTGCATTAAAAGTCACTGTTCCCCTAAAATACCTTAATCGCGCATCTGAAATCTAATCGCCTTAATTGGCAGATTCGCGACCCCTATTGCTCATTATTATCAAGGCAGGAATCCGGCTGGCAGTGAGGAGGCGAGTGTACGAGCGCACTCGACTCTGGACCGCGGAAAACCGGATCGCTGGATCCACCAGCGAGCGTGGATTTCATTGATGAATTAGAGCCAGTGTGTGAGAGGCAGTGCTGTGAGCTGGGATATTCTCTGTCTTTGAAAACGTTTCTTTTTGTCACGATGTTAATTTCAAACAGACTTCTGCTACACTTACACTCAAAGTCACTTAACCTGCCGAGCAGTAACCCCAAGTGTGACTCGGTGTAAAAAAAAGAAGCCGAGAGCGGTACCCGAGTCACACTCGGGGTAGCTAAAACAGCGAAATAGAATAATAAATTGAGCCTTGCCTGATGACAGTATGAGTATAATATTTATTTTGAATTTTTTTTTTAATCATTTAAAAAAAATTATATTTTTTTTTAAATGTATTTATTTGTTATTTTGACATGATTTTGTGTTTTAAACTTTATTATACTCATACTATTATATTATACTGTAAAATAAATTTTCATGAAAAACAATGTACTGCTTTTAGACATATAAATCCGGACAGAAATGAACCGCCCAGAAGGTTAAGCTATCTATATATTCCAGATAATAGTCATCTTAGAATAATGGTCACGATCATCTCAGATGAAAATCTAACATGTGTACAGTGGTCCCCCGATGTCGCTTATCACTCTGCTGCAGCAAATTGATGAATGTCTAACCTGAAACAACCTCTGTCCACTCCTATGGAGAAGAGCACAGCAGGGTGCCACCCATTCTTCCTCCTTGTTGCTTCATAGAACCAAATGTTGCTGTTTGTACAGACTTGTTTGTTCATCTGTTACTGGAAACAATCACAAAAGATTATTTCCAGCAGCAATCTTCTGACGTGCATTGGATGTCTGTACAAAGTTTAAGCAGTGGCTGCACTGCTGCTGCACTGACAATGCAAAGGAGCTAAGGATTGTGATTTATTGTTCTGTCAGCAGTGGCAGAGGAGAACTGATAACAAATATTAGTAAAAAAAAAAATAATTGGGAGACAAGCTCAGTATAGGGGAAGGGAGATATTGAGCTTTGATTGCTAGGAATTCAATGTTAAGAGAGAAAGAGAGAGAAAGTTTTTTATTTTATTAAATAAGAGAGATAAATGGTTTCCTGCACACTATATTATACAGCATGCCTGCAGGGTATGAAGACCTAGAAAAATGGAGGGTGATTGTAGTAAGCTGTGAGAGAGGTAAGTCACTGCTTTCCCTGCACTGACATGTCCCCTGCCTCTAACTGGTCACAGGGACTGGCAAGGTGTCTGGACTCTTCCTCCTGACTCCCATGGGCAGATCTTTTGCAGTCCCTGTAACAGGCGTTACGTAGTACAGGTGTAAGGTAAGTTTTACTGAGCACTAGGCAGTGAAAGGAGAGGGAGGTCTGAGAACACCTTTAATGTGCTCTTTACAGTTCAGCTTTAAAGTTTCAGGAGGTAAATCTGAATTCTACAATTCGAACTGACTTATTTTTGTTATATACCTCCATATATGTATGTTGCAATTCTAACATACACTAATTTACTAAAGAAGTCAGTGTGCTCATATGCACCTATATGGAAAATCACCCTCAAACTTTGTAAAAACCATATAGTTCCTCCTGTACACACAAATATTTAATTTTAATTCATGCAGTTTGTTAGAGTTTAATAAATCAAACCTATTCCACACTTTAATGTATTAGGCTCTACACATATTCTGCAGAGATGAAATGTTACTTAGGTATACTGTATGCATTTATTCATTTTCCTTTTCTCTGTGCCTTCTCCCCATTTGTTTTTAAATTTCCCTATTATGTTTCTATGCTTAGGTGACACGATAGGAAAAGGTGCCTTTGAATATTGTGGAAACCAGTGTTCTTACCAATTAATTTCCATGATATACAGCATGAGCCCTTGTGATAGATATATAACCTTATTAAGAAAAAATCCTGATAAAACACCTTTACAGAGTGTACTGGGATTTTAAAGAATGATGCTAGATATTGAAATCACAACTCAAAGTCTTGTAAGCCTATGGCTACAACTACATGCCTACTGGTAATATTCATGCGTTCTTGTCAATTAATAATTAAATAGCATCTTAGATATTGAAATGAAAACTAATGGTCTAGTAAGTCTTTCATGTACTACGAGTCTGATTTACTGTGCACAAAATCGCAAATCATAATAATTCATGTACGGTTACAGCATTTCCAAATGTAATATAATACAAGGTAGACGATAATTTTAGTAAAAAGAACTCTGCTGGAGGTTATATATCAGCTCTTGGAAGATTTTCCCAAAACGACAAGTGCTATAGAAAATATTTGGATAGTTACAATATAAAGGAGAAGCCATTACGAAATATTAATCAGAATGTCCAGAGTAAGTATGCCGTGACATCTGAGCCATGACCCATGTTTATTATTTTCTTTAGCCTTCACACCGGTCTCATGGATTAATGGAATTTGCTATAGTGCATGCTTTATATGAAAAGGTCAGGAATTTATAAGACAAAATCCATTCTTTTAACTGAGGGAAGGTTTCAAAAAGAGAAAAATAACTCATGCAGCACAGGGTAATTCCGCACACACTGAAATATGAGTGTTGGTTGGAGTCCAATTTAGGAACCACTGTTAAACCTTACTTTGCTCTGGATGCATTCATTGCATCATATTAAACATTTGATTCTATCTTTCCATCACATCTGTCATGAAGTCTACCATTTATGATCTCTACTAGATGCCTAATTTGTGCCTGACATAAAGTGTATACTTACCTAAAAAAAAAGTATATATATATATATATATATATATATATATTTATATATATACATATAAATTGTATGTTCCAAATATTGTATTCTTTTTCTTCTTTTATTCCTTCTAAAAAAACTAGTAATGATGACAAGTTTTCCTGTGCTTTTGGAATCTGGGCATCTCAAGAATGGAAGCAGATCTGTGTTAGCATGGTTGGTTTGATATCCTGGATATCTTAGTATTAGCTTGTACGGTAGATACAGGACCCTGTGCATGCCACCACTCCCTCTGCTCAGTGCTACAATCTGTAAAATGACAGTGGCTGAAGTATGTGATGTGATGTATGCATGGTAATATGTGTGCTTAATCCTTAATAATGTATTTATTATACATACTGGGCCTGATTTATTAATTATCTCCAAGACTGGAGAAGATAGATAGGAGAACCTGGGTGATCCAGTTAATCTTGAATACATTTCTTACTAATCATTTGTTCTTAGCTGGACCAAATCCGTTCCATATTTATTAAATCACCCAGGTTGTCCCATGAAAGTGTATCTTCTCCAGACTTGGAGTGCTTTAATAAACCAGACCCACTGGGTTAATGCTGAATTTCAAATATAATTTCCTATTCGAGATGAAAACTGCCTTTAACTTTAAAATTCTGTATTAAAAAAATAAAAACAATCACTTACAATTGTGCTTGTCACAACTACATTATCAGTAATAAAATAAAGCTTTTTAAAAATAGTATTTAAAAAAAAAGCACATTCCTATGAATATCATTTGTTGTAAACACAAAAATAACAAGGTGTCATTGGCAATGGGCTAAAACAATAATAAAGCACCTCTGCCGTTTTCAGCATCATGTTGAAATATGTTGATATAGCAGTATCATCAAAAGTTCATTATGGCAGAAGCATTAGAAGGAATGATATGAGTGTTTCTATAGTAGCTGCACTCATCACAAATGCCCTTTTAGAATGGCGTGATTAGACACTCTTGGCTCCAGAAGAGCCATCTAAGTGTTTAAAGTAAGCATTAAAGATCTGTGCACAATCCCCACATAGACAGGGAAATGAATAATGACACATGTTGATGGTAATGATGGAATAGAAGGTATCTTTTAGATACTTACATAATAATAAACATGTTTATTAGACCTTAAAAACAAAAGGAGAATTAACTAAAAGTGAATTTAGTAAATTTGGAGGATACCTTTGGGGATCTGCTTCTCATGCATAGGACAAGATCTTGATCCGATTGCTTCTTCATGAATTATTAGAAGTCATTTTGTTACTACTAGGAATGAGCAGTGTGATTTTAGGAGAAATGTATTATCCTGCAAATTTTTCTTAACTGAAATGTTATTAACAAAAAGCTTTTTGTTATCTTCCATGAAACTTTCCAAAATTACTTTGCAAGTCATTTGATGCTCTCTTATGCTACCCCAAGCAACCAATCTTTACATAGAATGTTGCAACATGGTAGAGGGTTTAATAATAATGATGTATTATATTTTAATATTATTGGCGCACTACCGGTAATCCTGGCTAAACAAGGGCAACAAATAGACATTCATTAAGCAAATATAAAGGGCTAAACATAGGGATTCATGTGGAAACAGAGACAATATGCAGGCAACACGGAGAAGTTGTGATAATCATATTATCATAGATAGGCGAAAAAGGGGAAATCATGGTGGCATGTGGGTAAAAAAATGGACAATTGTTGCAGCCAATATATCAGGCAATCATTACAATACTCTGGCAAAAATCTAGCATCTAATATATCATGCTATTTGTTACATCTTACGCTTCTAATTAGACACCCACCCCAAAAAAAGGGACTGCATTTTTTTGCATAAAAACTGTTCCAAGATGCATGGTTCTCTAAACTCTCTAATGAAGGCCTTTAAGCCTATTGCACTCCTTTGTATGGCACATTTACTAATTAGACTTATGTTATCTTTGTATTGTAGGGAACTGATTCAACATTAATCCAAATGATTGTGTGCTTCAATTCTATATGAAATGCATTAATAAGTCTTTTATTTACTTTATGTGATGAAGATTAGTTTTTTACATGTTTGATACTCTGACTATTTTGCTGATTATTTCTACAAGGATTAAGAAATAAAAGTTAAGCGCCCTGGCTTGAGGACTTCTGATTTTTATTAGCAACTAAAAAAAAGATGCTTCTTGAGCCAGTGTCTGGATGATGAGCACTGACCTTTTACTCATCCATGTGAAAAATCTGAAGCCTGACTTGACTCAGTGCTTTGTAATATTGTAATTTTACCTTACTACTTTCACAAATGCTGAGACTGATTCTTGAGGACCTTTTCACAATGAAAATATTCCTTTCAGCTGAAGCTTTTCACTCTCAGCAGGACTTTTTAATGAAGGTCAGGCCAAGAAAAGACAACTACCAACAACTACCTTCAGGAAGTGTCAATCATTATATTCTAGGAATTTCATAATACCTTGCTATCCTGAGTTAGAAGACTTGAACTTGTTAGGACATACATTCAATAATACTCGTTATTATATGCCATTTTACCTTGGTAAAATCACTAAGTATGAGTGTGAGCGGCTTTGTCATTTACTGAGCTATTGAGTCCAGAACAAGGCCCCCTAGATTGCTAGAGCCACATAGAACAGAATGAAATAAAGGGAACACTAGGAAAAATAATTGTAAACCGTATTGCAGGGTTCAACATTGTTCATAGACGGTGAAGGTGTTAGCTGAATAGTTGTACAAGGTATGTGTGGAAACAAAGGATTAGCAAGAAGGGACAGATTTTGTTAACCTGGTAGACTGCAGTTACTAAGAGTAAGCAAGGCTTAAGCAAGTTATGTCTGTTCATCAAGAAAATTGGAAAATCAAAAAAGGATGCTACCATTAAGAGTAAACATTGGTCCAGGCCAGAAAAGTAGAAGCCATTTGGCATGAGCATGAGAAGAAGAGGATGCCAGAATTTGCAGAACATTCGCAGGATGTTACCTTGGACATGGAAATAACATAACCTTACTGTAAAGCCCTGGTACAGCAACAGTACTTGCCAGACATCAGTCCCCCAATCTAATACCGTACTCTTCACCTATAATAAGCCCCCACTCAGCCTAAGGGGACTGGTTGCCTCCAGGACTTATTGTGCAAGGGATGGTGTCTGGGGAAGGGCTGGCAGAGGACCAGGAGCCGACCAGAGGACCCGATCATGTAATACCAGGATTCCTTTAGACACAATACAGCGCAAGAGGCCAAGTACAAGTAAGGCCAAGTAATCCGAGCACCAGACGAGGTACACAAGGGCAAGACACAAGCAGAATTGGGGTCATAGGCAAAAGGTTGGTCCAGGCAGCATAAACCCACAGGGTCAGAAACAGGCAACGTCAGCGACAGTAAATCAGACAACTAACACTCTAGCAGCATGTTAGCCTAGCTTAACACTACAACAGGCACTGGAGACTGAGAGCAGGGAGGCTATAAAGTCCCAGCAGACAATGGCAGTGCAGGATAGAGTCTGGCATTTATCTACCTCTAAAATCCCTTTCAGCTGTGGACAGCCTCAGAGTGTGTGCTGGGGATGCCGATAAAATACATCAGTCTGCCTGGCTAGAGGGAAGCAAGGGCTGCTGCTATTTCTTTATTTTCAGTGAAATTGCTGGACAAAATAGGGTGTGTAGGATACAGCACAGAATCGCCAGCCCGATAAGCGTTTCCTAACACTTACATGACCAGTTCTTAGACAATACAGGGAGATAACTACTTTTCAGGGCAAAGTTTATAAACTGATATCATCTGAACTATTCAACCTCTCCCTTTTCTACTGGTATCTACCCCTCCGCTTTCAAACATGCCATTATTCTGCCTATCTTGAAGAAACCCTCGTTAGACCCCTCCATACCTTCTAACTACTGTCCTATCTCCCTTCTCCCATATGTCTCCAAACTTCTTGAGTGCTTTGGCTACAAAAAACTAACCGATTACCTGAGCACCAACTTTCTCCTTGACCTTCTCCAGTCTGGCTTCTGAGCTGCCCATTCCACCGAAACAGCCCTTACTAAAGTGACCAATGAGCTCATTAGAGGTAAGTCTCAAGGAAACTTTTCCCTCCTCTTTCTCCTTGATCTTTCCTCTGCTTTTGACACTGTTGATCACCCCCTTCCCCAAGCATCAGTCCTTGGACCGGTTCTCTTTTTTCTGTACACCTCCTCTCCCGGTAGTCTCATATCCTCCTTTGGCTTACAGTACCATCTGTATGCTGATGACACTTAAATCTATCTGTCCACCCCTGACCTGTCTCCCTCAGTCCTGGATAAGGTCTCATGCTGCCTGTTAGTCATCTCATCATGGATGTCTGACCGATTCCTGAAACTCAACCTGGATAAAACAGAACTCATCATCTCCCCCCTCACATTCCGAATCTCCCCCTGACATATTCCTAACTGTTAACAACACTGTTATTCGGCCCTCCTCTCAGGCACGTTGTCTTGGTGTCACCTTTGACTCTGCCCCCTCATTTACCCCCCATATTCAGAACATTTCCAGATCCTGTCACTTTCACCTATGCAACATCTCCAAAATCCACACCTACCTGTCCCCTGAGACCACCAGACTCCTTGTACATGCTCTCATCATCTCCCGTCTGGACTACTGTAACATCCTCCTCTCTGGTATTCCACTAACCTGACTCATTTGCAACCCCTATTTATTGTACAGTGCAGCGTAATAGGTTGGCAGTAAATAAATCCTGTATAATAATAATAATAATCTATAAGATCCTAGTCATATATATCTCCGGGGTAATTGGCTATTCAGCATAAATTCTTAGTTTGTTTCAGGAGTATGCCAGAATTGTTTCTATGATTTGAAAATGTTTGACTGTGGGTGACTAGATTTAGAAATAAGAAAAATACACAGTAAAAAAGAAAAATGAGTATAGCAATATTGTTACACCTAATATCTTCTCTATTAAATAGGTAATGAAATCAGAGCCTTAAGTGAAAGGTCTGGTTAAGCTGGCCAGGCCCCTTCCCTTTTTAAATTAAAGAAGCCAAACAAATTTTACATTATCAGTTTATTTTATATATATATATATATATATATATATATATATATATATACACACATATTTTATCGGTTTATTATATATATATCAATTTTATCAGTTTAATACGTAAATATATATATTTTTTACTATTGAGTGGAATTTTGAAAGCTATCAAACCCTTAATAAATTATGAATTGATGCATGAATTACTAAATGGGCTGGTGAACAGGTTAGCACTTTCAGTATACTGATACTTTGACATGCATGATTTAAAAGATATTCAGATATATAAAGTTTAAATATTCATGGAAATTTCAAATGTACTATTATATTATTATATTTTGCTTTCGATGATCTGCTATTGCTGGCTGTTAATTGTTTTATAAAGATTATAAGGTTAAGGTTTTATAAATCCTAAACACACATACTTCATTTTAGTAGTTGACAGAAAGTTAAATGTCTTTGTGTACTTGTCCCAGCATACCTTGCTCTGGTTAGGGTCATGTTGCACTTATTGGAAGGGGATTTTTGTATCTGAATTTTTAAAAACAAATGTCAGGAACCTGACAAAGAAACAAGAGCTAATATGTGTTGTATTTTAACCATAATACATTAAAGCTTTCCAGCTAAAAGTCTTCACCTAAATCTTTTTGGCTCAATAATGAATCAAAATGAAATGAATCAAATTATCCCTTAATACTAAGGCAACATTAAAAACTGATTTCTCTTTGGAACAGGAGCAATTATTCCTTCTAAAATGTTTATAAAGCCCAGTGTAGTTATCCAGTCACATTGTACTTGTAGTGATATTTAGGTTAATCCTCCACTGGTGTTAGTATGTATTTTAGTACTCCTTTAGTGCAGCAGAAGACTACATCAAGAACAGGCACTTGAAGCTACAATTTGCTCACCAAAATTGGACAAAAGAATTTTTGAAAAATGTGGCCTTGTCTGATGGGCATTCATTTTTGCTGTGATTTTGAGATAGTAGGGTGTGAATTTGGTGTCAACAACATGAATGCATGGATTCATTCAGCCTTGTAACAATGGTTCCGGTGGGTGGCAGTGGAGTGAAGGATTTCTTCTTGGCACAGATTGGATGCCTTAGTACCAAATGAGCATTCTTGAAATGCCACAGCCTACTATAGTGTTTTTGCTTACTTTGTTAATCTCTTTATGACCACAGTATTCCCAGTATCCTCTAACTTCTTTATAGCCATTTCCCATCTACATGCATTAACTTCCAGACCCTTCATGTCATTATTAGGACTGACTTCTTGAGGGTGACAGTGATTTAACACACCATATATATTCAAGCATAAACCAAGATTTGGCATTTATGCCAAAAAGTACGATTTGATTACATTTATGTAAATGTAAGCTCTTGCCATATGGGACATTGTTTGTTAAACACTTTTTATAAAGACACAGCGCCATCTACTATTGGCCAACAATAATGCACAAAAGATTTAAGTGTAAGTGACCCAACATAACCAACTCAAAAATGCAAAATACTTTAACTGTAAAAAAGTGAAAAAGATATACAGACTGTGCATTTCATTCTTCCGTTAAAATTACGTTCCATGGATGTATTGATTCATATTCATTTTATTGGCACTGAAATCTATTACTGTTTTGAATTTAGTATTGATACCTGCAGTCCTAAGGTTTATCCTGAAGTCAAAGCAGGTTACCTGTGTTTTTAGGAAAAAATAAATTCAGTACTTGTACAATGAAAACTTAGCCTCCACAAAACATGTATATGACAGAACATTTTGTTGGCAGAGACAGACCATTGTCATCCTAGAGAATTAGTTGTCTCCCAAGGACCTCCATGGCAGGATTACCAAGCATTATATTATTGAAAGGGAAAGATCAAAATTATTTTTAAAACCACATTAGCATTTTGGAAAGCTATGAGATTGGTAAGTGGATATAGATCTACTTTGATTACTGAGCAGTCATTTTTTATTGCTTTCCCAACATCCACAATGTATATTATAATATAAATACATGTGTACGGTATGAGTAGTAGTAGTAGTTCATCCAAAATGAACAAAACACCATAGTAAACACTTGAAGCATATTATCCTTCCAGGAGCTATTTTAGATGTTCGCTAGCTATGAACATGAATTTTCTGTTATTTACTGCTGAGTCAGATTAAAGTGGAGTTGTAAGCTTGTAATATTAATAGAGCACTGTAGCTGTATGAAATATCCTTCTCAAGAGGTGAGGCTCACACCGATATCTATCACTTCTCTTTAAGTTGCTCATTGCTTCAGGAAAATATAAAGTGGTAAATCCTCTTTCCAGCGTAATGCAAAGTAAGCATCTGTGAGCCGTCCTAGGATAATGAAATTTCATGTGCAGTATTTGGTATTCCAGGATTGATAAAGGTTATCGGCAAGGCATTTATAATAAAAGCCCCTCTCCCTTCTCCCTAGCATGCACTGGGAGGATGACAGTGCTATCAGCTTGACATTTCTGTCAGAACTGGTATTTGAACCACTGGATGATTCCTTTAAATGCCACTGCTATCATCTGTTCAGTTTTAATTATACCTGCCTAAAGTTTTCAATGACATTGAGCAAAAAAAAAAATATTAATAATTAGTTGGTTTAGGAGCTGATGTTTAGAAAAGTGCCTACTTTGTGATATACAAACAATATTACAGCTGTTGTTTTTTCCATTGCAAGATGTGCAGATTAGGTAGTGATGACAAAGATGCGAATGAAAAATTAGTCAATGAAAACTATGCTACCTACTGCTAAAATGCAAGAAGCGTACACGTTGTTTTTACGACTTGGCTAATTTATTGGCAAGTCATTTGTTAATGAGCCAGATTGCAGCCTCATAAACATTAATACCTGCTGTCTGAATCTTCACAGATAAGCAAAGAGGAGCAGGCTTTATTAAAACGATTAAATTGTGTTTGTGATCATTTCTCTTATTAAATGTGAACCAGGAAGTCTTGTTTATTAAGTTATTAAAACTCTGTACCCTTTCCAGTCAAAGGAGTAATTTTAATAAGCTTGGCTCTTCACTTTTTCTGGACCTGTTTAATATCACAGCATGCATCATAAGGGCAAATGATAGAAATATTATTTTACTTCTAGCCCAGTGTTATCATCCCATAATACAATAATAAAGTTAAGTGGGAAGAGCAGCGACTGCGGAAATAAAACCTCACGCAGAAATTTGAAATGTTTTATGATAGAAATGAAAGCATTGTGTTTTTATGGATGCACAGATGTCATAAATCCAGAGGGATTGAAATACAAATATTGCTTAAAAAAGTAAAAATATTTGTTTTTTTTCTTTGTTTGTAGCAATAAATAATTTTTCTGTGCAGTTAAAAATGCATCCTAATAAATACCAATGCACTTTTGTTCCAGGATTATGTTATAGGATTTTGGGGTATTTTTAAAGGGTTTGGCTGTTCATTTAGGCCAGTTGCATTTTTTTTTTTTTTTACTGACAGCACATGGCTTTATACAGCTTATTTAAGGTGAAAATACAATTCCTTATGGTTAGGAGATTTTTAAATGGTGAAAGATTTTTGCAGCAAAACCCAATGTTAGTTACTCCAGACCTAACACAAACTGGTTTTGATTAGTTTGGTACATCGTTAGTAAAACCGAGCTGTGTAACCCCTCAAAGTGTATGTAGATGTTAACACATCTAATACATTATTTTTTTGCTGTCTGTCTGGGATTTTTTCCTTTATTTATTGTCTTGGAGACACCACGAGAAATGAGTGGAGATCTCCTCGAGGTTAGCCTAACTCTAATTACAAATATATATTCCTCCCCTCATTTTGGTGGCAAAAGTTACTCATTACTTTCTGTATTGATGACATTGGTCTCCAGGACAAAAGTAGGGGATCGTACATGACATTGGTCTTCCCTGCTGAAAGATAGACAGCAATAAAAGCCTATTGGAGGTCTAACCCTTCGTTTTGTTTCATTAAAAATAAATTTGGTTTATATACAACCTATTTACATTGGTCTGTTAGATTTTGTCATTGCTTTACTGTGTTTGTCTGTTTTAGTTGGATATGGTTTTACTCCCAGTACTGTTTAATTTTTAGGGATTCAGGTAATAAACAAAATGCTTTAGATTTTTTTTTTTGTATGGTAATATTTGACCATCACTTTTCAAATATTCTATGTATTAAATAATATATTTAGACTTACATTTTCTTTAATCGGTTATCTACATTTGTTGTGAAAAAAGGTAAATTGTGGGAGTATTTCCTTTATAATTTTTTTTTAATTAAATTTTTTTGTGTTGTTGATGTACCATTTGAATATAGATATAATACCCAGGAATATTAGAGTAATAGAAATTAGATAAATATTTAGAATAAATGATTACTGAATATAAGTAAAGAAATAATATACTGTTAATTTCAGATGTGGGTCCTCATTGTGAATGAAGAATGTCATGATGGAGTTTTCTTCACTTTATAAATAAGAATTCCTCCTATGAAAGCTTAAGTACCTCTTTTAAGGCAGAATACGGAAAATGGACAAAGAAGATAATTGGGCCCGCCCCTTCAGCCACCCCAGGGCAAAAGTGGATTGCAGGATGGTGCGGAAACCAATTCCAGAAAGTTCCGGAGGGATCGAGGGAACTACACAAGAAAAAGTGAGTTTTTTTTTTAGTTTGACTTATTTTAGTTCTACTTTAAGAGAATAAGGCCAGGATTCATCTGTTTGTCTGGATATCCCTGGTGTGTTTGACAACATGCAGAGTTTCATGTAAGTGCAAAATGAAAAATTGGTGTAATTTGTAGTTGATCATGTACCTAATTGTCTATTTGGTCATTGTATTTTTGTGATACCACCATCGAGAGCTCTTCTAAGGAAGCACAAAATGTATATACAAAACGTGTTAGGAACTAATGTATTGATGTTATAAGAACAGATGGTTATGTCGATGACTATATAACATCAAATTGCACTGATGTTTAAGCTTTGTTGTTTTTGAATTGGTTTTCAATTTTTAATTTTATGAAACAAGCATGTTTTGAATGACAGTGCCTAAAAAGTCCCATTGTGGAAAAAAACGTTCTTCTGTTTGTAAAGAAAAAAAATCGTAAATTTTATGTGGGATAAGGCACCAACATCTTTAACTTTTAATATTGAGGAACCAAACTCTAAAGCTGACAACACACTGAACAACTCCAGAACCCCAATTCTTAAATAACCTTTAAAACTTTTTTTTTTTTTTTACATTAATTTTTAGCCATTTTCTCCTTCAGATCCTGTCTTTCTCTGTGTCTCCCACAGCACCATTGTGTGACTGACTGACTGTGTGACTGTGACACTTCATTCGGGGATACCCACATCACATACCTCAAGAAGCTGCAGGGTTTAACAAATGATGTGGCACTGGTGCGCGATCTTGTTTTTTATACTCATATGGTTGGTGTACATTATTAGGGGGCATTACACAAACACAATTTACCCTGTGCCTGGTCCTGCAATTGCTGGAAATATAGGTATGTTTATTAAAAGGTAAAAGTCTAAAAGTAAAATAGTAAGTAAAAATATAATTACAAAAATGGACTTGCAAGTAGGTGGTCTGCTTAACATTGGTAGAAGGGCAATCCATGGTAAAACACACATAATACCCTCTCAAATAAATATTACATAGAAATATACACTAGCCCTAAATACTCTCACTTATGTATAATCAACACATATATGGGCACTTTTTAGAAATCTATGTTTCCAGCGTGGCACAGAAGACATGCAGGCTGGTACCCCCCTACAAACTAGTAAACCAGAACACATAACTCTCAGCATTAGAATGTGGGGTGCTTTGGTTGGTTTCCCCTAGAAAGTAGGGTCCATGGTGGTATTTTCCAAAGGTAGGCATCATTTTTTTTCAAAAATAAAAAGCAAAGAAAACAAATTCTTAATGTTAATCTTAATGCTAATGTCCTTTGTCCAGCTGTCCTATTGAATTGTATTTGCCTTTTGAAAATCAGATGTAGTTTATTGCAGTCAAGTATGGTATTATTACAGATTTTAAGGGTCCTTTGCCCGGATGCCATACAAAAAAATACAACATAGGATAGGACTTAGATCTGGAGACACAATGTTTGGATCATCTGGTGACCATCTAAATGTTTTTTTTGTATATATAATTGATCACCTAAATGTGTCAATTTGCCCAGTAGTTTTTTCAATAAAAAAACCAGAGTTGCTGATTTTACTTTGAAGTGTGGCCATCCTTCTTTCATTCTAATAACCTACCTTAATGTCTACCATCCGACTGTCCACAGGCCTTTATACATTGTATATGTGAACTGATTATTGCCCGCTCTCTCTGCTACTGGTTGAAAAGCCTAAAGTGCTAAAAGAACACTACAAGTGCTGCTTGTTTGTGTTGGGGACCCATTGGAGATTGATCATAGTGTTTGCTATGTAATACTCTAGGTTCTCATGCACAGAACATAGTACTTAGCAGGTGTCAAAAGTTAAAGTCATCACATTTAATTTAGTTTCTAAGCCAAATGTACATTTTCAAAACATTTATGAGGGTGACAGTAAAAGATCTAATTAATATGTGATAATATCTAGAATAAGCTTCAACAAAGTCTTTGTAAAAAAAAAAAAAAAAGCTAAAACACAAAAATCTGTATCTAGCCTGAATAGTTCACTTTTCCTTGGTATACGTTGGGTCATAATATGCATTTCTTTCTATTTAATAGTGGAACTATCAGATGAAATATGGAAATTACAATACTTTAATAACTTCCTATATGAACGATGATGAGACTGCCTAAATGATTAAGAGGAAGATATGTTATAATGAACTAAAGCCACTCAAGTGTAAGGTAATTTTAATTCAAATCTCCATCTGCTTATGTATAATTAAGACTCATTTAACAAGTTAATGCCTGGCAGAGAGCACTGATAACTTTGGTACTCAAGATTTTTGCTAAAGTATATTGAACGATTGAATAGAGGCATTTATTTTGCTGCACCTGAATGTGGGATCCGAACCTTTGTTTTGTAAATGGCTTTCTAAGAAACAATGACACACTTTCGTAGAATGCACAGGCAGAAACTGAAAAAATGCATCTATTTATTTTTGATACCTCGTTTTGACACGAGCTGACAGAACCACTGCTGACATAAATATTGATGGTATTCATCTTGCTCTCAGTACAACAATGAATACTGTTAGGGCTGTTCAGCCACCCCAATCTAAAAATGTCAATTTCAATTGCAGAATTTGCTACTTCAGTTAAATTGAAAAATAAATAAATAAAAACTTCACTTGAAAATCAAACAAGGTTTTATGTTAATGACATGAAAAGAAATGTTGTAGTACCGTATGAAGTTTTTAACACACATTTTAATTCTAACATGAATCCCACCTTGTATTGGTCTCTTTTTATGGTCAAATTTTGCATGTTATTGAAATATAATATTTTACAATGGCCATTTGGCTAATCTGCTTTTGCAAGTGAATTTTAATATTAATAAAGATAAAAAAAAGGTTTTGAAACCACTCCTTGGCACAAAAGCAACAAAACAAAATGGGGTGACATTAGTTAAAAAGGGGTGTTTACACCTATATTCCTATGTCATGTCTTAATTGTGTTTTTGATGTTCTTTAGAAGCATTTGATGAAGTACCATCATATCTATTGATATTCTACTTTAATCCCTTACTTAAAATGTTAACATTACCAGTAAATGTGAAAGGGTGGTAATTAAAAATATATGAAATGAAATATATTTTAAAGAGCTGTAGCATTTGCAGTAGCCCTAGTCATAATTGCTTTCTTCAGAGAGAAAATGGGCATAAAACAACTGTACAGCAGTTGGGTGTACAATCATACTGTCTAACAGTGTCACATCTGGCTAACAAGTACAAAAAGGTATACTTGTGTCCTATTATTGTGTTTGCACCCAGGGAACCAATGCATCTGCAAACTATTCTTCTATTACAGCAGAACATCCACCCAAGATCTATCATAAGATGGTGTCTTCTGAGATCAGATGTATTTATAACCTGCCTATAGATGACCATGACTATTGCAGATATCATTATTACCTACTATCAATGAGCAGACACTGCTGGTTGACCATTTTCTAGGGAGAGGGGTGTTTCTAGAATTGCAAAACACCTGGGCACCCTTTGGCATATAGTAGTGGAGGTGGAACACTTTAGCTTACTGTGGCAGTGTGTGGGTGTAGACTGATTGCATTGGGAGGATCATAGTTCAAATAAAACTTGAACTTGCTCACTGTATATAAAACATACCGCAGTCCTCATATCTACAAAATATGCTTTAATAACTAAAAACAAGCAAATGTTTGACAGACATATACAAAAACATGTCCAAATGAACAGCTCCATCTGTATCAACTATAGAGGCTTCTAGTTCATACAGATGGAGCTGTTCATTTAACTCCTGAACTATTAATGATCCCTGCTTGTGATTGAACTCTTCTATTCCCAAAAATCTTGATCTTCTAAATCTTTGGGTTCAATTCTGAAACCCTCTTTTAGCTCTGAGATCAGGCACCAAGTTTAGTTTTAGTTTAGGATTTCTTTGAAATATCTATTACTTTATGTCTAGCTCTCTTTTAATGAAGCCAAATGGTGAAATGCATCAGTTTTTCACTGATTGATACACTTTTCTTCTGTTCCCTATATGTCAATATATCCTCTAACAAGCAAAACAAACAATTGTAACATTTTTCAAGTGATAGTACATCCTTTTGATGATTTTTTAACTACATGTTTTTGTTGCCAAAAAAGCTTGTTTTCTAAACCCATTTATAATATGAGTTCACACACATTGGTTTAATGTCTGTATTCTAAGGGGTTGCCAAAATGATATCTCATTGGCCTTAAGGAGGGATATCCACCTTGAATAGATTTTGCTAGCTCCCAGTTTCTGCTAACAAAAAAGGGCCAATTAGTTGGTTTCCCAGTTGAGTGTTCACCATGTGAGCGAAGATGTGGTGATTACATTAGGTTTAATAATAAACAAACTATGGCTACTGCAGATACCACTGCATTTTTAAAATATTTGTATTTACTATCATCTGTTACTCTATATTAAAGTCTTTACTAGATTTAACAGTAATAGAAAACTTATGAAAAGAATAGTGGCTTAAACCTTAAAGTGGACCTTGCATTAAAAAACAAAGATTATTTATTGAGGACCTCACCTTATTCCAAAATATTTTAGTGTATTTTTAAGTACTATCTATGGTAGGGTGACATTATTTCAGAAATTAAGGATTGCCAAGTACCCAAGATCTTGTGAGATGATGCCCCATCACAGTACAGAAACATATTTTTAGGAGATCTACTTAAACAACAAACTAGAGCCAAACCTATTATAGTTTCTCTTTTACTAAACAGTGTACTTTGTCAATATATGTTTCTGTACAAAGGGGACAAAACCTTTAAAATGACATGCATGAATTCTGTATTAGTTCTATGAAATGTCATGACTGTACAATTAACTGATAGTGGTATGCCAAAAACAAGTATATTATTGTGATTCCACTACATTATGATCAGATCTGCTATTTAACTTATTGGGCATGTTTGCTCGATCTAACAATTTCCTATCTTTTGAGTACTGCATTACCAATGTGTATTTTGAGACATGCATATTAGGAACAGTTTATGATGTAATAGAAATTGTCTTTTTTTTACCAGAATTCATTTCAAGGTCATTTTTGTGTGTAACATTTTGTAAAATACAGTTATTCTTTATCATAGATTACATGCTTCTGTCTAAAGAGTGTTATAGTTAAAAAATAATGACATTCTTTGGTACATATTTTTGTAATTAGAATACCAATTCGCCTACCTGGCTGTATATATAATTCATTGCATTTGGATGAAAAGAAGTCATATTAAAGTTTTTTGGCATCAACTGAACATATCTGTTGGTTTGTAGGAAGACTCACCAAAACTCACTAATGATGTTTAGGATTTGCCAGAGGGACTAACATATTTTCCTAATCCAAAAACTGACAGATTGATGTGACTGGTGTCACAACACTCAATATCATTATAGTTACAGTCATATTCCATAGATAGATGCTGCCACAATGTCCCCCAGCAGCAAGTCTGACATTGTATATTGTATATGTATATTTATACGGTATATATATATGTGTGTATTGTTTTGTGGAAAACACTTCAGAAATATTACTTTGGTTTGCTGTCTGTGTAAAGGATGTTGTGTGCATATATTTAAATGTGTTGAGATGCATGCTCCCAGCTTAGGTAGCTTCTGCCTATTCAATCACCTGAACAGTGTTTGCATTTGGGGAAGATCTGCTGAGAAATGTTTTTGGCAACCAATGTTGAATAACATTTTATGACAATATATAGTTATATGGATAAAAATTGGGGGAAAAAAGGTGATTTACCGAGAAGTTTTATTACTTGTTTAATGTATTTCTGCAAATGTGTAAAGTTACTATTAAGCATAGTTTAAATAAAAATAATAATGCAAACCTATTATTAAAAATGTATTTTTGTGTGACATGCTACCTCACACTAATAAAATGTGTTACTTTATTTTTGTGTATTTTTTAAAACATTCTAAGATTATTACTTTATCTTCCCCCACTTCTGGAGTTCTCATTTACATGTGCACATGTGCAGAATGAGATTTTATGCTTTTGCCAGCCCTGTTTAGTATCTTGTTCCTAATGGTATTTAACATAGGTATCCCAAGAGGGTGCAGAATAGATTACATGTCAATCTACTTGTTGATCCAATTCTAAATCGTTCTCCAGAAGAATAAATCCACTCACTACCGAACCTTACGGGCCACAGCACCATAATGTTGTGTCTAAATTTGTTCATTTAGAATACACTAACCAACGCAATATTGCATATAGAATACACAATATAGAATACCAAATCGTCCACAGAGACAAGTAGTTGGGTTTATTGACAGATTTACAGAGCAATTGCACAGCAATATCAAGTCAGGTTCACTTAAGTTATCGCATTCAAAGGTTGAATGAGTTAACCTAACTCCACGCAATCAGTGAACATTTCAGTGAAAACTTTTCTACATATACAAGTTTAGGACATGTATACAACATTAAGGGCGATTCTTATTTCTCAGATGAGGTGAACAAAAGTATTACAATAAAAAGCTTTAAAAGCATAGGGGGATCATTATGCAATAGTAAACTAATAAGGTTAAACGTAAACAATGCTTCATAAATTTAATTAAGTTCAAAAAAACAAAAAGTTTGTTACTTATCTCATCCCTTGTTAGTCCAGTGAGGGGAAATATATAAAGTATTTAAAAAAAAAAAGTATATATATGTATTTTTTAACAAGTTATTAAAGTTAATAAGCAGTCTCATAAAACAAAATTACATTTTTAATGATAGGTTTGCTTTTATCTGTCTTCATGTAGTCGGTACTATAGCTCTCAATATGGTAAAGAAATGTGGCCAGTGCTTATCCAGACATTACTTGCCTGGATGCAATTATACCCAAATGTAATTTAGATAAAGCACCTGGCCCAGTTGGCATCTATCCCTGCAGGCTAATGGAATTAGTTATTTATAGACAACTATATTTTGTTTTCTTAGGCTTTATAACTGGGTCAGTTGCACGTCTTGTATATACAGAGGATGTAAGCACCAGAGGTTGTTTAGGTGTACTAAAGCCGCCCCCCTCCCTTCTTCATATTGAAACCTTGTCCAATGCATTGCTCAGTTTGATTCTGCATTAAGACGATAAATGCGAATTCTGCTATATCTTCCATTACCCATTAACTCCCAGTATTCAGCACAATATGCAAAGTCCATTTTTTTACCCTCATGTATCTGCTTTTTTCCTTCTAAAGTCAGTAAGTATATAATATGTATGTGATGATGTGACTTAATTTAACACAGCAATGGCAGCATTATATCTTTTTTTTGCTCAATTTGGTAAACTCTTAGTTGTAGTTGTAGTATGATTTACAATGCTTTATTTTGCTTTATTCAGTATATATACTATTCATATTCTCACTAAACTCTTCTGTTGTGTCTGCTTTAAAATAATTTTCGGAACTGGAAACTTGACTCCTCCACATATACCCCGAGCATCAGCACAGCACCTGCAAAAAGCACCCCATGGGATAATCTACAGAAACATAAAATAAAGTGAAAAATAATACAAAGAAAATCAGCATGAATTACTAAAGGATTGACTATGTCTAACTAACTTGATCTGTTTTTATTAGGAGGTAAATTTAGGTTGAACTGTTGGGAATTTGACTGATGTCATTTTGCAGATGCATTTGATACTTTTCCTTATAATCACCTTGTAAAATTGTTGAAAGTCCAATTAGAAAGGCAATCGGCTAGAACTACTAAAGGACTTAAGGATTTATGTTTTCAGAATGAAGTGGGTGAGGTGAACCTCTGCTGACATCAGTCATCCAATCATGTGCAAATTGTTTATTTTTTATGTTTGTTTGCACATGATTTGGTATTCTTTGCAAAGGGAAATTTCCACATTCATCTTTAATTAAAGTGAGTAAACTCCTTTAGTCAATTAAACCCATTGCTTCTCAAAAGCTATAAGAAAAACATATTCTGAATGAGCTAAAGCTTGTAATGGTTCTTTGCAGTTTGCTTATTGATTTTGTTGTTAGATGACAAATTTAGTTAGGATGCAAAATAGTAACAGAAGACTCTTGACAAATGACAACATGGATGGTTAAATGACAGATGATAGTTACTGTTGATGTATGTAAGATCATGAACATGGGTAATGACGTGTCCATTGTACATATAAAATAATACAACTAGTAAAAAGAATTAGGTAATACCAGTTTATAATTTAAAGGTATGCAGAAGCACCCATTGCTAAGCAGCAGTTAAACAAAGAAAGAGCTAATGATCAAACGTCATCATTTATGAAGACTAAAAAAATTGTAATGCGTAGCATGGTATTGTCTTTGTATACATTACTTCTATAAACACATCTTAAATAGGATCACAAAGTGCATACACTATTGGACATTGCTCTTTAAGAGGGCCGCAGGATGTCTGAAGAAAGTATAACAAAGGGAAACTAAATGACTAAGAAGCAAACAGAAGTCTCACATATATTGAAAGCTTAGGAAACTTGTATTTGTTTAGTTTAGGTAAAGATGACTGAGATTATTTAAATAATTAGTATGACAGAGTATAAAGGTGTTAAGGTCAAAATAAAGTATTTTTTATCAGAAGCTGTGCACAATTCCAGATAGGTTGTGTGTTTGGATTGGGTTTTTCGAATCTATATATGTGTGTTTTATGATAAGAGTGATTAATCTGTAAAATGCCATGTCACAGGAGGTAGCCATGGCAAAATCAATAATTACACAGAGCTTTAAAATAATCTTCTTCATACAACCTATGGCACCCACAGTTATAATTACTAGCATGTCTAGCATGATAATAGATTGATCCAGTGAATTGTTAGAGGACTTTCAGAGTCTGGGATGATACTGATTTCTCCTGTGATGCAAATTTAGCCATAGTTTTCAACAATGGGGGTAGGAGGTTGTTATTCTATGGAATATACCAAATTGATTAGATCATATTTATAAACAAGTGTATCTTTTTATACCCATTTATTAAAAAATATAAAATTTTGTTTGGCAGGCATTAAGCATTTGTGTTAAAACAAATTTTTCAATATAAAACATTCTCCAATATAAATATTAGGCAATTTAATAGCAAAAGTAGCTTTCAGCTGGAAAGTATTGCAGGTTCAGAATTTTTTTTTCGGCTTTTGCAGTTTGGTAAATTTGATACTAAATTGATGTGACTATAAATTACTTTACCACTAAGTGTTTTCATTTCCACCTCTCCCTAGCTACGTAGTGTCTGTTTTAAGCAAAAATTTAATGGATGGTGTTGGTACAAAGCTTTCTTTCAGATACAAGGAAAGCTGGTACAGAAAAATTTTGTACTGAAATGAGGTTTCACACTCTAATGACTGGTGTTGGTAGCATTGGTTGTAGCTCCAACACTCATTGTGTGTATTGTTTTGTGGAAAACACTTCAGAAATATTACTTTGGTTTGCTGTCTGTGTAAAGGATGTTGTGTGCATATATTTAAATGTGTTGAGGGCTATTATGAGTTTATGTTACTGTTTTGGCCTCCTTTGACACCTTTACTACTTTAACCTACTAGAGTCCCTAGTACAGTAAAAGTGAATACAAAATTTGAATAAAATAAATATTTCAACTCAATCTTTGCACCCCGTGAGGGCAGGCAATCTATATTTGTTTGAGAGTAAATCTCCTTACCCTGCAAAATGTTAGTATTTTAGTTAGTGTAATTGGTGTCTGAAAATTAGAATTAATATTTAATGGGTGTAATCCAGTGCCAAGTTTGGAAGCCCTTTAAAGGGCTCCCAGTATGGTAATTTATTTAAATATTTGTTTGCACAACTTGCATGTATTTGAGTATACAGAGGGCTAAAGGTTTTCCCTTACTAATGGGCATTCACAACCTACTTTCTGGGTACATGAGAGAGCCCTTTAATCTTTTCATGCTGACACAATTAGCAAAAGAAACACCAACCCCTTAGATATCTGAGGTTTATAGAAGATATGTTTTTACAACAAACTCCTTCAAGTGCTCCAAATTATTTAAAACTTAATCTGGAACACCTATTTTTCTTTGATGACTTTAAAGTGTAAGGTCAAAAAGCCAATCCAAGGGCTGAGACGAAGGTTGGAAGCTAAGTCAGGGCTTGGAAACCAGAGGAAGGTCAGAAGCCAATTCTAGGGTCAGAAGCGAAAAAAATGGATCATAAAGCAACAACACAGACCACAGAAACAGGCCTGATCTGTAAAAAAAACATCAACAACCCACTGGGAACTGCCACTGGAATGGGAAGCAAGAGTAAATCTTTCAAAAACTGCTAGAGCAAGTAATGAAAATATGATAGAAGTTCTAATCCTTAATTAGTCTATCCAAACTTAAAATGAAAACAAACATGGAGACCTTTTATTAAAAAAAATTCAGATGGAATGATTAATTGAGCTTCAATTGTTAGTTAGCTTATACCGTGAGATTTCGTATGCAATGATAAAATCATAGCCACTGTGCAAAAGAAAATAATTCATACTTACCCTTTTGGAGGGTAGTTTGTTGAATCTTGCCTCTCTTGAAGGGCTGCAGGTGCAAGTAATATTTGATGTTTCTATTTTCTTTTCTCCCACTGTGCACGGAGGTACTTTCCACCAGCCACTATAACACTACTAAATTCTAAAGAGACCTAACAATTGTCAGGAGGAACCAAAGTGCATGATAAGGTACCAGTAATCCAACACACCTGGATGTGATGCCTGTAGTTCTTCAACACCATAATGACTTAATACACATCCTACCGGAAAAGTAAGAAATAAATAGAAATAAACCTTTCGATTTACAGGGTATCTGTGTTTTCATTTGTTATGATAGTAGCAGGATCCTTTAATACAGCTGAATCAGTGAGTCTCGTGAATATCTTTATCCAATATCCAATGGTTGGTTACTGAAATGTGCACACTTTTTAAATATTTCTAGGCATGTCTATATTTAATGCTTAAAATGAGCTAACATTTAGTATCAAACAATTTTAGCTTATTATATCCCTTCTGTGCATCCTACCACCATCTTTTATTTTTGTTTTCATTAAAATTACCATCTGGAGATTTCTTTTCAGCATTCAAAAGACATGTTTAAAAGGAAAAGTGAAATCATCTCTCAGTGTCATTCATTGATTCACTAAGAGTTTACAATGAATTTCACTATGAGTTTACATTGAATTTTAATGTGAGTGATAACTTGTAAATCTCTGGAGGAGCTAGGGCTGACTGCACAGATAAAGGCGAATTAAGAACAAAAGAAATAATATACATATTGTTTCTGATTTAATGAAGTGCATGTATTCTGCTAAAACCTTGTTTAAGTCACCGGGACCAAATTTAATCCTCCTTCTGCCTGCTCTAATTAGTTAACCTCCACATTTAATGCTAATCATACCCATTAAAAGGACATCAACAGTCTAATTCTACGCAAACACACATTGAAAAAAAACTTTGCAATGGTTGAGAATTTGATTACGGTTTTTGCCCTATTACCTTCCCTACTCAAAAGTTTTTGTTTTGATGTAGACTTTAAAGGGTAACAAAATTTACCTCCCCTTTTTGAACACCAGGGCTTACATCTAAATCTGGACTTCTTCTGAATTCAAGGTCTTTACCCATCTTGTTTGGCCAGGCTGGAATGATGTAACACCCACATATGACATTTTGTTCATCTCCGGCACCTGGGTATCTCATGAACAATCAACATTAAACATGCAGGTAAGTTTATTTCTATGCAGAAAGGACATAGCTTGCAATGTATGCCTGTTCACATAGTTGCCTGCTCATATTTTTTTGTTTTCAAAGTTTAGTTCCACTTTAAGTAAGAGGCATACCAACTTTTGTGAATCTATTGCACTAAATGCAGTTGTTTTGTTGCCTGACATCTTCCAAGCTCCCTTTGCCTGCTTGTCTTGTCCACAACACTGCCTGGGTGTCTTGTGTAGTCAAACACAATCCATATTCTAAGCTTTAAACTATTTCAAATATTTCAAATTCTAAGAGTTCAGTTTAAAATGAGGGTGTTGTTTTCTAACACACATACAGAAACTAAATATTATCCCTATAGTATTTCAGTTCAGTTTTGATCTTCTATCTTCAATGCAAATTAGTTTATTAGTAATATAAAATAAAATACCAAAATGTACAAAAGATAATAAGCTTCTTTTGTCTAAAGCCGCATACACATGCGCAATTATAGTCGTTGGAAAGGATCTTTCACAATCCTTTCCAATGACTAAGGACTGCACGATGCATGAACGAGTTCTGTACATATAGCACCCTTCTGCTCTATGGAAAGGGAGGGGGGGAACAAGTGAGCAGTACCCTGCTGTGCGCTCTCCCGTGGATCCACCAGGACAGTCGTTTGGATGATGAACAACAGGCGCTGTACACACGCCAGATTCTTGTCCGATATCGGCCCTGAGTCAATTATCGGGCAAGAACCATTGGACGTGTGTACTAAGCTTAACTCAGATTACCAATTTAGACCATTTCAGTACTTCCTCTGACAAACCCTTTGGCTACAATTCTCCCCAAAACATCTGATTTCTTGCATAATTTAAGGTCAGCACACAGAAAACATGATTGATAAAATTCTGATCTCTGCACTACAGTTTTAATATTCTGGGCTGAATGTACACTTCTTACACAGATCAGCCGTCTTATGTTGCCTTTTACCTTGCAAACTGCAGAAATGTTCCAGTATGGATAATGAGTGATAACTAGGACAGAGGTGATATGGAGTATTCCTTCTGCCAGCTAAAGTCTGAGAATATCATTTTTTCTTATATACTTCTCTTGGGTCACTTCACTACAGCTCAAGGGCTGCCTTTTTAATGATTATAGATATTTTAAAGTGTTAATAAAATCCTTAAGTGGAAACAATCTTAAGTGCTGCTAACTTCATCATATTTTTTGCTGTGGGCTGTCATTGTTTGGCACAATATGCCTGAAATATTTCAGAGACCTAAACTACCGTTCAGTGTCCTTTATGTGATGCCGTAGCCACCCTTGCATGCATGCTCCCAGCTTAGGTAGCTTCTGCCTATTCAATCACCTGAACAGTGTTTGCATTTGGGGAAGATCTGCTGAGAAATGTTTTTGGCAACCCTCCCTGTATCTTCTCGGCCTTTTGGCTAAGATCAAGTGTAGTATCTGTTCTTATCAGTGTTCAGGGTTGGAAAGGGCACTAGCATCTTAGGAGAGGGATGCAAGGAAAGCTGGTACAGAAAAATTTTGTACTGAAATGAGGTTTCACACTCTAATGACTGGTGTTGGTAGCATTGGTTGTAGCTCCAACACTCATAGGATATCTATAAATGTAAAAGGTGAGCATGGGCAAGGAACATTTGTCTCTACTACTAGTAGCTTTTATAATAAGTTAATCATTTTTTTTATAAATTGCCATCATGAAGAGAGGGAGAAGATGTGCAAAAAGTTGTTTTTTAATAACAGTTCAGCTAAACAGATCCTCTCTCCGGTGCTTTTACCCCAACTATTAACCTGTATATTTAGGTATACAACACTGCTTTGAGATAATAAGGAAGAAGAGGGCGGGTCTATCTATCCTTAAATTAAAGTTTGGAAGTCTACCCCAGAAAGTAAGAAGGGAGGGGAGAAAAAAATGCGGGGTTTTATAGGCAAAATGATAGTTGATATTAATACAATTAGTGAGTAATATTCATAGGCATACAACACGCATATCATACAATAATATAGCATAGCATAGGATTGGGCGGTCCGTCCCCTTGATTCCATTCCAGAAAGAGGAGATCAGTTTTTTTGGACCAAATAATCAAGACAAGGTACTTTCTCAGTTTGTGATCGTGATGGTAAGTCAATATACAATATAGCGTGACTTGACGCAATTTGTTCGACTAGGCTTTTTCAGGGGACTTCTAACACTCAAACTGTACGCTGTTTACAAAAGATATATATATTATGTGTAAATAGGAGAGGTGTTGACTCTCTATATACATATATTTCGGACATACAGATGATTATGGATGGGTAAATGAATAAATAAATGAAGACAATAGTACATATCACCATGACATCATATGATTTAAGGTAAAGGTATGCAAACAATTAGGTGAAGTTATGCAAACAATAAAAACTAGTGGTAATACAAAGGTAAAATTTGGAATAGGGATACACAAAAAATTGATTAGCATATAGAATAATAAGTGATAAAATGAGGTAATAATTATTAATGCTAATATGAGCTAAAGATAAAATATTTTTTTTTTTTTGGTGCTGCGATAATGGTATTTGTTTGAATAAAATGATAATGGAGCAAAGTAAACGTGTACTTACAATTGATTGTTTGAATGAGGAATTCAAAAAGAGATTGGTATGGCTTGTCAATTACAGGGCAGTCTTAAAGTAGATACTGAAAATAGTAAATGGTGAAATGGATCAAAATTCAGCCCAAATGGTAAATAGTTTAAAGAATGAAAAAAATGTAAACATATTTATATTGTAAAAAGTAAAATGAAAAAGTGATATTTATTGATGGATTATGAGTGTTATGAATTAATATTATAATGTTGGTATCAAGTTAAATAATGTTGAATAATGAAGTACTTACAGCTGACTGCCTGAGAGAGAATTTTCAGAGAGAGATTGGTACCGAGGGAGGTAGCCTCAGAACAGATACTGAAGAATTTAAGTAAAGGAATATGTAAAAGTTGAATCTGATTAGTGAATGATAAACGACTTGATATATATTGAGAAAAATAGTATATAGGGATGAAAGTAGTGATAACGTATCAACTGTCAGATGTCAAATAAACAGTATGGAAATATTAATTTTACTTAAAATTATCTGCATTATGAGTATTAATTATGTAACTAGAGGGATACTGCAAATAAGTAGTACGAAGTTGAAAACTAAGTCAATATATGAAATGATAAAAATGAGCAAGTGGATATAAAAAAGCACACATAGATGGACAAGTGCTAATTACCTTTGCATGGTATGAATATCATCTGTAGGATGGTGCCTGATAATGGTACTATCATGGAGAAATACCAGAAAGAAAATGGTTGCTGCTATGGCCCTGTAAAAACCTGTTCCTGATTGGTGTCCGGAAACAGCTAACGCGCATGCGTGGCAGATCGAGCACGTGCAGTAAGGGGGAAGTGAAAATTTCCGCCCTTAGGTGATGCCCATAGTTGTCAATATAAGCTGCATCTGGGCTGCGAGGGGTGGAAGAATAATGTCCACCCTCACAGTCGCCCTGATTGCAGAGGGGGTGTGGCTTAATGACAAGGATGTAGCTCCATAATAAGGAACTGCCCAATCTCCACCCTACTGAGTGTTAATAAGAAGGAATGTAGTGAGGTGCAGAGGGGATTCTAAGATGTGGAATGAATGATAGTGATTGAATGAAGAGATTAGGTGGTACGAGAAAGTCAGAGGCAGTATAAGGGTAGAGAATTGGATGTACCAAGATCTCAGTGCCTAAAATAACATGGTGGTTAATAAATACAACATACAATATTATATTATTTGGCTCATATTATCATTGACGAATGGTGTAACACAAAATAAGTTTGAAACAGAACTCAGAGCTTTATGCCTAAATATTATGATGTGTGTATATAAATCAGGTAGTTAAAAGTAAGAAAAATAATATCATGGTTTCATATAGTATTAGTATTAAGGCTTCATAGGGAGAAATATAGGTGTCGTAATACAATAAATACATAAATATTTCCTATCACATGCCTTAACAATACAATTGTTCTGTAATATACCCAGTAAACTAACAGTTATTACAGAATATTATAATGATACAAATGCAATTAAGAATAGATAAATAAGGTAAATATATAGAGATATAGGTAAATATATAGTTTGAGACAGTATAATATGGAAATATGAATATATGATTAACAATTCAATAAATAAAATAATACGATCGCATTACGGTAAGACTTGATGATAATAATATCATAAAATGTGGAGTATGTTAAAAGGGAGTAATGGTTGTAATAAGATAAGATATGTAAATTATAAAGATATGAGTGCATACTGAGGAAAATAATACATGAAGATCAAAGAAAGATATCTGAATATCTAAAATATTAGGAAATGGGTAAGAATGGTTTATAACTGTTCATATAATTTAAGCCAGGTGCTATGGTTGCTTCAGATTCATGATCCACTTGCATTCAGTTTGTAGGAGTTTTCTATCCAAATTTCCTCCTCTGGGGTTGCTGGGAATGTGTTCTAAACCTGAGAAAGAATCATGAAGGAATCAAAGTGGTGTTGAGTGCCTACATGATGGCTAATGGGGTGATAATTCTGCCTGTTGTTATTAAGTTGACATGTTTGTAGATTCTTTTCTTGAACTCTCTTGTTTTTTCCAAAGTAGAATAAACCACATTTACAGGATATCATGTATATACCTCCTTCTGTTGTGCAGCAGATATGGTGGTTGGGTTGATGCACTGTGCCATTTGGTAATACTATGCATAAGGCTTCTTTAATCCAGGCGCATTGGCTACAGTTGCCGCATCTAAATGTGCCTTTGGTGTTGGTTGATGGAGGATGGTATTAAAATGGCTGTGTACCAGCTGGTCTTTTACTGATGGTGATTTTTTGAAAACGAATAGAGGTTTTTTACCCACAAATCTTGAAAGTGAAGGGTCATCACTCAGGATGTTCCAATGTTTTTGGCATATTTTGCATACTAAACATTGTCAGGTGAAACCCGTCGGGGCACGCTATATTGTTTATTGACCTACCATCATGATCACAAACTGAGAAAGTACCTTGTCTAGAATATTTGGTCCAAAAAACTGATCTCCCCTTCCTGGAATGGAATCAAGGGGACGGACCACCTAATCCTATGTTATGTTATATTATTGTATGATTAGTGTGTTGTATGCCTATGAATATACCTCACTAAATAGATTAATATCAACTATCATATTGCCTATAAAACCCCGCCTTTATCTTTCTCCCTTTTATTTACAACACTGCTTTGTTACTTTCTACACATATGAAAGCACAAAAGTATAGATTATTAAATAAAAATGACTATATACTTTTTATTTAATAATTTTAACTTGAGTAATGTTTTCCTCTTTTTCTAAATGACAATAGCTGAATAATTTGCAGATTATAAAGAATTTTTATCTATTACAAAATAAGAGGGATTATTGTTTACACATAATATATGTAGTTTGCTCATCACTAAAGAGAATACTACAGTCATAAGTATCCATTCCTTCTTTTCCATGATCACTTAATCATTTCTACTTTATCAGTCATTTTCAAAACTTTTTTTTTATGGAAGGTAAATAAAAAATGTTAAGATCTTTTGAGGACTGAATTTTGAAAGCCCAAGGATATACTATTGTGATAGTCATAATAATTTGATGTTAAATGAGTGTTAATATATTTTTTGGGTCTGACTGAATTAGAAAGATTTATTATTTGATTTATATTTGATTCTCCTAAATATCAGCATGAAGATTTGATTTGCAGAGAACACTATTTATGAAGGCAATTGTGTTTTGTGAATTGTTTAATTCTTTGAAAATTGAACAAACCTGTGTAAATGTCTAGAGGAAACAAAAGAATTGTTGTTTGTGAATTTGCCAGTTTGACTGCTTTACTTTGATGATTTTCTGATCATTACTAGTCACCAATGAAGCTGCTGGAAAGGGTCTATTGTTACTCATTTAGGTCTATTTTAAGCTCACTCACCAAGTGCTGAGATACAGTTTTTAGATGAAAGCAAGTTTTGCATTTTGAACATTCTGTGTTTTGTGGCTTCCAGAGAGATATAGGGCACCACTAGGCCTGCTTTTACATCACTAGCTTACTTTTATGTGTAATTTAAGCCTCTCTTTTAATGTGATGATAAAGCAGTCATATTGATATTGAATTAACATATCATTACATCTTTAGATCATTTTTACACATGTGCTCAGCTAATCCAATATACCTGACAAGTAGCAATATACACACGCATAACATTGTGGACTATGTTAATTTGCCTCTTTTAACTGAAATAGTTAACATTAGAAGTAACTATGAGCAAACAGGGCTCATGTGTTTGGAAAAAAACACCTAAAGACCTTGGCTGACTAGCTTGCATGCCACATGCCACCAGCAAGGCTGGATTTCTGAATGGGCCTTCAATGCAGGGGCCTAGGGCAGCATGGCCATTAGAAAGGGCATTCAGACCTTTTTTGGCAGGTACAGACTGTTCATCCCTCTCTTTCTCTCCCTACCTCTATCTTTCTTTTTCAGACCTGCCTCGGGATCCAGCGAGGCAGCTCCTCACAGCTCCTGGCACAGTCACTTATATCACAGTGCTGGTTCCTTAACAACCTGAATCTGTACATTTTACAGTAGGCTGCAGTCTGCAGTACGCAACTGTTCTCTATGGTGTTACCATGGGGGAAGCTACATGTAGCGTCTCCCCAGAGGCAGTGGTTCCCTGGGAAGATGAAGCAGAAACTACACTGTACCTTCACCGTCAGTCTCAATATGTAATGTTGATTTTTTTTTTTTAAATCTTGCAAATTAAATTAAAACTACAAAAAACATACACATTTTTAAAACAATGTGTGAATGTCCCCTTACACTTGAGATCTATGTGAATTGAAAATTGGAACGTGTATGCCACTTTTTTAACCATACAAATTTTCTAGCCGTAAATGATCCTCTAGGCTGAAGCTTGCCAAAAAAATTGAGGGAGTAAAAAGTGAGTAGCCCCGTTCCTTTTGGCAAAAGGAGACTTCTGGCTGTCCCTTTTAGAAGATATCATCCTCATAACATGACTTCAGTGGTATTGGACTCTGAGAGCCCTCTTTAATAATGGAGCTCCCAAATGTTTGTTCTTTCACCTTGAGGAATGAGTGCAGGGGAACATAGCATCCTATACACATGCCATGAAAGGAATAAATCATCTCTAAAAATAAAGAGACAGATTAATAAAAAATGATTACCGTATTTTTCGCCGTATAAGACGCTCCGGAATATAAGACGCACC
>NC_092859.1:91922545-91929480 GCF_032062135.1 Pyxicephalus adspersus
TAACACCTTGGTGGATAGAAAATTGGGATGTGTGTGTCCCTCTCCTAGCCATAAGTGGTTTGCTGGAATGTAGCTTTACTTCTTTGATAGGTAGACAACCAGATATCCGGCCACAGTCTATAGCCTATATTTCTAAATAGGCCACTAAGGCAGCATGGCCCCTGGAGGGCACATCCAGTCCTTCTAACTGCACACTTTTGAGATTCAGTGGGGCTCAACCTCTATTAGCTGTTGTATCTACCAGAATGGTACAACTGGAAGCTTTATGACACCGTGCCCAGGGAGCCTTCTTTTCAGCTGAGTAGGGGGTGGGGGTCCTTTTTCTGAATGAATGGCAGGGGTTAAGATTTCCTGCACTGGTAAGTGAGCTGATTCTCTTCCCCTCTTTCTCTTACTCTCCTCTTACGCTCCATTTCCATTCTACTCTCTCTCTCCCCTTCTCTTTCCTCTCTCATATTATATTTTCTCCCTTCCTCTCTCTCTGGCCTCCCCTTCACCTGCTTCAGGATTCAGGGATCTTGCAGGTGTCCCAGCTCAGTCACTGCACAGTGCTGTTTTTTTAAGAACCAGCATCTGCACATTTGACAGCAGGCTTTAGTATCTGGTACTGAACCAATCATTGCCTCCCAAATGCATTCAGTATGGGGCAGCTGCTGGGAGAAGCTACTTGTAGCATTATGACACCTGGCATGATCAAGCTGTAAGCACACTCATTATCAGTCTTAACATAGCCTTAAGAGCTTTCTTTCAAAACAGTTGGGGGAGAGGAGGCATCACTAGGTAGCTGGCCTCGGGTAAAAAAAAGTACAAAACCAGCATTGGGCTTTGAAGAAGGGCAAATTGGCTAACACACACACATGCATGCATAAAATGTTTTATAGCAGATTTGATTAATTTGAATAAAATTGCCTATTTAAATTTTTTTCCTAAAAAATACCATTTTTAATACTTTGAACCACTAGCAAGATTTTGTTTCCTTCATTGGTTAAAAAATTGGTAACTTAGGGGAAGGCACTAGCATCTGATAATAAAGTAAGGAGTAAAGACTAGATAATGGTACTGTCAAGTCTATACAAGCATGTAATGTGGGTGTAGGAAGTCTGGAATTGGGTCCATACATTATTTGTTATTATGTGTTCAAAAGCCTGTAATTGTTCCTGCAGTAAGAATCACCATGAACAAAATGCAGATGTCTCTGAATCAAATAGTAATAATATCATAGTGCAACCAGCATTTTTCTTGGTGATGCCTGCAGTTTATAAGGTGCTGTCCTGCGTCTGTAGTATGGAAGTCTTGCCGGGACTGCTTCTTCATTCTTGTACTAGCACAATGCCATCTCTTTTCATAGTATTACCTTATGATCGATGAATGAGTCTGTGTACAATATATTTTACTTTACAAACCCAAATAGGGCACATCTACACACTGGGCCTAATTTATTACAGTTCTCTGCGCTAGAGATAGATAAACTTTTAAGATAGATAACAAGTATCGTGGGAAAACCTGGGAGATCTTGCAAATTTCAAATGGATTTCTTAAAAATCATTTGTTATTAGTTGGCAAATGTTTTCAATCTTAGACCAGATCCATTTCAGGTTTGTTAGATCACACACACACTTGGAGATGATTTAATAAATCAGACCCAATGAGGGAATCCATTACATGTGCCCTACATATACATATTTTTTTTGTGTGCCTGAGGTTAAATGAAAAAAAGATCCATTCTCATCAACAATGATGAATAATAATTTATTTTGCTTCCATCTCCACAGTTATATCTAGCTACATGACTGATGCCAGCACAAATGGTGGCAAGGTTGCCTACTGACACTTGACTTGAACAAATACAGTTGTAAATTACATATTCCGTGTACACATTCTCAATCGAAAACATTTCTGAAGCATAAGATGAGATCTGGTACATTGCACTTTATCTGTATGTACTTCAAATATCATGGATATAAAACTGTTTATTTTGGCATTTACCGTAAGTTATGATGAAAGTAGAAAAAAAACTGAACCAGAGAAATAAATCAAAACTGTAAACGTACATAAGGTACATTGTAAGAAAACAAATGGCTTTCTTTCAAGTTTCATTTTTACAAAAAAAAGATCATTTTCATATATTCACACATCATTCAATATTAATAAGCAAATTAGTTATATATGAAAAAAATGTAAAATTGCCAAATAGATTTGCTTATAAAATTGAAACTATAAACAGTCACAAAATATATAAAAACGCCACATTGAACGAGGCAATCGTACTCTATCCAAAAAGATAGCCTACTCTTTTACAGTCCTACTCAAACAGTAGTGACTGATAAAAAGGCATTATGTACTCTGGCACCATCAGGAGATCTTTCACCATGTGTCATAAGTTCTTGCATTGTCATCCAGTTGTCTAAGATCTTTTTGTTTCGTTTTTTCATCATTTTTCTGTGACTTAGTTCAATTATACTGATCTCCTTTTTACTTTCACTGCCTCTTTGCGGGCTTTCTTTAAGACACTCTAGTCTACTGCGCATCATGAACTCTCTACGCCTCCTCTGCTCTTTTGCCCTCATAAGGTGCTGTTTTCTTTCCTCTTTGCTCCAGTATCGCCCCATTTTCATCTCACTCATTGTATCATCGTCTGTTGTCATACCACTCCTCTCTTCTTTGATTTTTAAGGCACGCTCTTTAAGAAGTTTATCTCTTACTGGCCTTTTAGTGATATATCTTGTACCATCACTCCTTATTTTTACTTTCCATTCCATCCGTGGCTCTAATGACCTCTGAGAATCTCTGCACATTGTTACTAGATTCAGTTGGCTTTGTGCATATTCCACTGCAGTTTTCTGCTGAACAAGTTGCATGTAACTTTGATAATGTCTTGCATGAAGTGGTATATTTCCATATCTGTATGATGAACTGTGGTATGGTGAAAGGTAAGGGATTTCATCTGGGATTGGTTTTCCATGGTCTGTAAACCTGCTGCATTCTAACATATTATCTTGGTATTCTACTGGATGATTTTGCGCAGTGGACATAGATTTGGTTGGAGTGTATTCAATGCTGCTTAGTCCAGATGACAAATGGTTTGTTACAATGGTGCTACTGAGATTTTTTCGATTTGTAATGCTTATTATTCTTTGTAATGAGTTGTCTGGGGATCTGTCTATAGTCAGTGGCGTGCTCCTACAACTTTCTGCTGTGTTATACGCACTGGAACTGTCCTTATCCGATCGCTCTGTGTGCTCTCTGTTATTACCATCTTTGTCAATCTGAAATCCTGTGCTATTATTATAATTACACTCATCACTGTGAATTTCCAAAATATTGCTAGTTTGCTTTCTAACATTTTGGAGCCGGTGTGCCTGCATTATACTTTGGCACTCAAGTTCAATACTTCTCAGCTCTTCATTTAAAAGCTGTAACTCATGTTCAACTCCAACAGGCTCTGTTGTGCTGCATTCAATAGTACTGCTGGAGTAGTACAGGTCATACTCTCCTCTGTTTCGGATTTGGCACTTTAGCTCTAACAATTGTCGAAACCTTTCACAATCATCTTCTTGACTTATAGTAGGATCAGAATCTATATATTCCCCAGAAACCATACTGTCATTAAACTGGAGTTCAATACTTCCCAATGTATCTTGACTCTGTCTCAGCTTTGGGTTTTTCTGAAGACATGCGATTCTGTGGTCTTTGACTATATTTTCCATTTCTGAGCTCTCATCATGGTGCTGACTTTCATCTGTGCGTCCTACACCACTGTCTTTTTCATGGTTGTTGGACGATGAAGTTGCTGTGTCAGTTGTACCATCTTCCTCTTCTGGCTTTTTCTGCTGAGGAGAAGAAAAGATTTCATTAACTCATTTTAGAGTATTGCAACCTCAGCAATACTAACTCGAGCATGGAATTGTGCCTTAAAACAAATACAGAATTAACAATTTCACTATTAGTAAAAGTGCTTACAAAAGCCATTCTCATGATTTTCTTTACTTTTTGTAAACAGTAAGGCAGGATTGCATTTGTGGATAAATGGCTCTATTGTACAGATACAGAGATTAGCAGAAGAGGGCACTTTAAATGAAGATTTTTTTTACTATATATCGACATATATTTGTGTAAGGTAATCAATGTTACAGAAGCAGAAAGCAGAAGCAGAAAGACCCAACAAATGTTATGTAAATAAGTATTGTGTCTTGTGTTGAGAATTAAGGATTTTTATGATATTTGAGCATATTCATTCACTTATGTTTACAATATGTTATCAATGTAAGACTCTAAGCATACTTAGAAGAAAATATACAAAAACAGTACGAGTTGGTTACTATGGGATCGGCTCCTATATGGTCATATAGATATGTGTTGATATTGTATTTTTGACTGATGCAGAAAACAAACACTGATTATGCTGTTATCAGACAGGAGGAGAGTGGGTTAATATTTCCACTTTTCTTTCCTTCTCTTATATTTATGATTGTTATATTGCCTACAACTTAAATGATCATTATGTCTAATATTGCATACTGTATGTTTCCGTTGAACCTTCCCAATACCTCCGTTGAGGTGGAGAAGAATGAGACTTCTATCACAATTGGTGGGTAAAAACAAAAATTCAAATGGTGGGCACCTTGGCAGCCAATGCAAACAAACAGAAGGTGTTTTTAACTTTTTGGAAACCAATTTAAATTAGACTTATTGTCTTTTTGAAAGACTCCAGACTTTATGGTCTTTGAGTATGTAGAAAGTTGAAGCATGACTTTATAAGACTTAAAACATCGGTATACACTGGATGTGTTAGCATTCAACAGTAATCTGATGAAATTGTGGGTAAAAAAAGCAAACTGTGTGTTTCTGTGATCATGCTGTACTAAAGCATTTAGTAATAAATAAAAAATAAAAATAAAAACAAAATGAGGCTGTATGTCTGACCTACAGAGGAGTTTTCATCCAAAACTCCTGAGAAGACATTTGGGTTCCGGGTTCCATAAAATAACCTAAACTGTAACATGATAGGGTCTAAATGACTAATATGCTATGAATAAGTATAACTATGTCTAAAATTTACACTTCAGTTAATGTTTAGATCTTCCAATGTGCTATCGTTTAGTTGAGCTATACTATACATACTATATTTAGCTTGTACAATATTATTCCCCAAGGACTTACTTTTTACATTTACACCACTCATTATAAGCAATGTAGAACATTTTAAATAGCAGTTTAAATGCAGAAAGACAGGCAGATTCTGTCTAAATGAGGAAAAAGTTGTGAATGTACATAATGCTCTGGGCAAAGTGTCAGTGGCAGATATGGCATAAATGATATGCAAGTACAGCTGTTTTGTAAAGGGGAACTTTTATAAGCGCTATGAATTCTCTCTGCTGGTATAAAAAATAAAATAATACAATTACATTATACTGTGTGTTTATTAATGTGTGTTTCATTGAAATTTGAATCATTTGTACCTGTTGCACTTCATTAGCAGTGTACTGTACGGTTTCATTATGATGTTCCTCCAGCATCTGCATGTTTAACTCTTCCAAGAATTCATTCCTTTCATCATCAAGCCATCCTTCATCCAGCTGTAAAGAATACATTAGTACATCATATTAGTACTAACACATGGTAATGTGGTGTATGCCCTAATAGCAATGCCTGGCCACTTCCTTTCATCATAATGACTCTTTTGAAACACGATGCTTTGCACCAAAATAAGGATGATAACATATTCATCTCGACTGCCTTTCATCCATTGGATAAACAATAAGACTCAATTGTTGATAATGTTGGGATCCCATAACACATTGAAAGATTTTATAAGTATCAATAAACAGTAGTAAATGTGTAAGTGCGCTGTGCTCTGCCTGGTGTGTCAGCTCTAAAGCAGGGTAGAAAGTGGTTAGAGGTAAAACTACTCCCATTCTGCATTTATTTTTTCACATCAAAGCTAAATGTGCTCGAAAATGTTGAAATTACTTCAACTCCAATGCCAAAAATAAATTTGGCCTAAATTCATCAGGCGGCTTGCTTACAATAGGCTCAGAAGATTCCAAAGAGCTGAAAATATTGTAGACCTGCATAAGTCATGGGCATATAAAAATATATGGTTAATGATGCCACAATCCATTCACGTACATATGGGAACACTGCCAAACCTGTCCAAAAGACTAACTGACCAGGAAAAGAAGCATGCAATGTCATCCATACCCTTTCATGAAATGTAGCAGAATATGGGTATACTTGAGTATAAGCCGAGGTACCTATTTTTACTTTGGAAAACAGGAAAATTGATTGATTCATGTATAAGCCGAGGGTGGGAAATGCTGCAGCTACTGGCAAGTTTCACTTCTACAAGTAAGGTTCACTTCTATTTTTTTAATTAAAGTTAATTGGCTTCCCCTAAAATAATGATCTTAGACTACATTAATGAGATATGATGATGGTAGGGACATTAGATTGTGACCCCCTTACTTAATTTTTCCTGGCTCTCTGTTACTACTTTTGCATCTAGTCCCGTGTCCCACGTGTAAGCACCCGGGGACTCTATCTACTCCCGTGCTGATGGCTGCGCCCCCACCAGGATTGCCCCTAAAGGGAAATCCCTCTTCTCCGCAATGCATACAAAGAAGAGGGAGTGTCCCCTTACCCCGGCGGTGGAAGTGTTAACACCGGCTGCGGTAAATAGGGAAGAGAGCCACAACAAGGAAGCTTAAGAGCCACATGCAGCTCCAGAGCCCTGGGTTCCCACCCCTGCCTTCCGGTACATTGTTTTTCATGAAAATTTATTTTACAGTATAATATATGTATATGTATTACAGTATAATATATAAATAAATGTTCATGAAAAACAATGTACCCCTTTTACACATATAAATCCACTGTATTGCATTCAAAACTGTTATTTTGTATTGAATGCAATACAAATAGATTTGAATGTCCCG